>NC_059376.1:19316111-19581292 GCF_019703515.2 Myxocyprinus asiaticus | reverse complement strand
AAAATGGCAGCAGAGACCGCATGGCCCTTTGTTCTATAATCAAAGGAGAGACATTGAACTCAGTTTCCCAGGATCCTTCACAAATTCACAACTGGATGCAAAGTCCCGCCCATGGACCCAGTCTCAAACACCATTGGTCGAAAGCGACCTACGACCGATGACGTCATCTTGTCAATAAAACCAGCGGACAGGTGTAGTTCGGCCTCTCTGTGGTAAGCTCTGGCTGGCTGTTAAGGGACATCTGTACTGTGCACGTACTGAAGGAGTTTTCCCTCCGTTTTGGACTGAGAACAAAGAGACCACGTTTTTCTAACCTCACCATTTGGCCACGGTAGAGTAAGATTAACTTAGCTTTGTTCAAGTCTTATAGTATACTTATAACAACCGGTTCAGTTTCACTGTAAAGCAACAGTGAATTTATTTTGAAAAACGGAATGGCGACCAGTTTCCCTTCTCCCTCTTTTTCATTCAACGTTGACTACCTTCTGCATTCTTCTCCATCGCTGGATCCGAAGAATAAAGCAGAGACGCGTCTTTTCGCTGACAAGCGTAAGACAAGGGACCATCCAGACCATTTCTCCTGACCGCTCAATGCAACAGGAATTCCAACAGACAACCCTACTGAAATCACACAGGATTTCCCAAGTATGGCTTGATATCTGGGTAGATTTAGTTTAGAAACTGTGATTTTTCTTGTGAAACTAAATCGTATTTTTGATTCTAAATGCTGATGTTTTGAGTATATTTGTATATTAAACTCTGCTCGCTGTTTGCTGCTTCGAGTTGGGAGATTTGTATTTAGTTTTCTTTTGGGGTTACATTTGTTTTGTTGAGAGATCTGAACTAGTAATTCAGTCCCGCTGTTACGAGCGGTTACTCTCAGTTAAATTGCATGCACTTTTCCTCTCTCTCTCGCTCTCATTCTGTCTTTCTCATTGATATTCATTGAGTGAGCGGCGCCGCGGTTTATGTTCGACTCAGGCTGGTGAACCAAATTCTCCCAAATGTTTCGTCAGTTCCTTTGTGTGTCCTCTCATTTCCACCCTCATGTGGTATCAACTCCATTTTGGATCTAACCCTCCATTTTGAACCTGATCCTCCATTTTGATTCCTTTTTTACCGCATCTGGACACACACACACACACACACACACACACACACACACACACACACTCATATACACACACACAAACACACTAGTATATAGCTCCACTGTTAGTTTAGGATTTCCTTGATTTATTTTTGGATTATATTCAGATAGTACTGGCTGTGTTCACTACTGCTTGATTATAATAAATCTTCGTACTCGTACTTCGTACGATTATCGTAAATAATCGTACTCCTGTTTGTTTTTGTTTGAATATTGTGTTGAAGCCAACCTCTGCCACATCAAGAACTCCCAAGTTACCTCAGAGTACTGTTATTTTACTGGTGTTAGAAACTAACTGTAACTAGATTACTATTAGATTTGTATAGCAATAATTTAACTAGTTTTCCCCCTTTTTGATTATTTTGATTAACAATTAAGATACTCAACCTACAGAGTAGATTTTGTTTTTGTGAGACTCAATCAGTAACTTGCTATCATTTTTCTCTTTTCAAAGAGTGGTGCCCCGAGAATAGAATTTAATGAGTTAAATTCTATTTAATTATTATTTAATTGTTATTTAATTATTCCATAATTAATAACAATTAATAATTGATTACTTCTGATAGTAAAACTGATTTAAACAACCAGTAGCACCAACATTATAATTGGTGCCCCGTGTGAGGCCATGATAATTGTTGGCTTCCTCCAATATTCTTGCAAATAACTCCTAAATGTTTTAGAGTAGCCAAAGGTTTCCCCTCTTGGCTTCCTTTTTCTCCAGGAAGTTCAAATTGCTAAGACACAAGGCCAGTTGTGGTTGTGAATCATTGCAAATGTTGAGTTAGTGGTTGCTAGTTTGGTACTAATTCATTACTCCTACTGTTTGTGTTTGAGAGATTCAGTCGCTAGATACTAACAAAGTAGTCTGACGTGCTGATAGTCATACTGTGATTATTAACACCTAAATTAGCAGCTCAAGGAACAGTTAATAATACAAAGCAGTTGCTCGTGAGTGACAGGTAAGTGGTTCCTGTGCATTCTTTTCTCAGGATAACGACTGGTGCGTCAGTGTTTTCCACAGAGCAACAGGTGTCGTAAGTCGCCACCCTCAAAACTCAGCTAAGGTTTCAGAATTGTGAACTCGTAAAGAGTTCCTATAGGGGTCCACTGGACATCACCCTCTTACCTGTCAAACCAGGGAGATATGAGTAGCCAGTCCCCATCAGCGTCCGGAGCTGAAGCTCCCAGGTCAGGTGAGGAAACCTCACTGTCCAACTGGGTCGCTGACCTCCTCCTTTTCTCTAGAGAAGAAAGGGAGGAGCTTAACAGCTACACACCATCTCAATGTGATGCTGAAATGGCCGCCATGGTAGATAATGCACACTATCCTCAAGGGAAGGTAACCACTATCCAGGAGGTAGTTGGTAGGCTGTTTCTACTTTACCACCACAAGGCCCAGTTGCAAATAGCAACACTCAAGGGCGAGGTAAAGACACTACAACCCAGTGTATTCGGCTTGATGCAAGCAATCGTGCTTTACATCGAGACCTCCAGACTACAAATACTATGCTGGAGGAGTGTGTAGAAAGACTCCAGTTGGCTGAAAAAGAAAGCCGAGAGGTCGCTGACGACCGAGTCCGGCAAGAGAGTCGAGACATACGGGCTAAAGCTCAAGAAGTGCTCCGCTACCCCATCTTTGACCAGAGTGGGACAGAGGACTCAGAGGATGACGCTACGGAGAAATACCCTACCCCTGGTTCAGGTAGTATTTCGAAACCATTGCTACAACTCCCGGAATTAGAGCGCATCCCTGTTCGGGACGTGAGGCCACCATGTTTTGGGGGCAAGGCCACATTTCGTCAATCTTCCCCTCAGGTGTCTTTTAGGCCCCGCCCCAGCAGGATGCCTTCCTCACCACAAGGAGGAAGTGGTCTCACCCAACGCCATGGCAATGGGGGCAGGCACTGGTGCTCATCCTCTGACGAGTCAGATGGATACAAGCGGGTCCAAGACACAGATCTATGCATGCGCCAGCTTGACTCCTTTGCGAAGGACATAGAAGGTTTCGGCCCAGCAAGCCAAGATTCAAATGTCAACGATTACCTTAGAGAAATCGAACATTGTCTTGCCGACTTGCCTCATGCCTCGGTGCGTGAGAAGTTTAAACTCCACGCTTTCGTCGAGACTCAACCGTCACGCCTTCGTGACAGCTACCCGAGGCTTTGCAGGGTTCTGTGCGAGGAGTACTCGCCATATACTGATGAAACATCAGCCACCCTCAGTGCCATCCGCATCCAACAGAAGCGGTTGGAGCCTCCTAGGGAATACTATAGGCATTTAAGGAATGCATACTTCCAAGGAAGTAATGAGCCAGGTCTGGAAGAAGAGCGAGGGTTCAGATCTCTCTTCCTCCATAACCTCCACCCCTGTGTGCAAACCCAAGTTACACTGATGTGTAAACAGGGTAGACCGACCATGCAGGGAATTAGGAAGATGGCCCAAATGACTTGGGAAACAGTTGTGCATCCGACTGATAAACCAGAATACGATGTCAGAGCCCTAGACATCCAGTCTTCAGAGGGGGCAGACTTAGGGCTTGAGGGCTATAAAATACCTCAACCTAGAGTAAACTTTGAAGTGGCAGCCCCAAAACGCTTGCCCAACCACCCACAGGGGGGTTAGAGAAACCAAGGGAATGACCACAAGGGTCCCTCCCAGCATCAGAAAAAACAGAATCCCTCTCCAAAGAAAAGGAATGTCGGGTTTGTGAAAAGCCCCAGACAGTGGAATGGAAATATAGGGAATCATTCAGAGCCTCCCGGAAAGAGTGATCTGAAGCGTCAGCTCAGCCTCATCCAGAAAAGCCTAGCGGACGTGACAAAGCACATCGAATGGTCAGACGATGGCCACAAAAAACCCGATGGTGACAGCCGTCAGCGTGACTAGCCCATGCACTCCCCTCCTCTTCCCCCAAAGTCTACTTTGTAGGCTGGGAGAAGAACACAGGGAAGACCCAGACGCACCCAGTGGCAGTCATGCCCAATACCCATGCTCTGCTTTTCCAATTCTTGGGAGACCTTGTCCACAAGGGTAAGGCCAGATGCATATACACCTCAGTGTCGGTAGGAGGGTGTATAGACATCCATGCGTTACTGGACACTGGGTCTGAAATCAGCCCAATGTGCGAGGAGACTTTCGCAGAAGTCGCCAGGGCAATGCTCTCTCTTGGTAAACCACTGCAGACAGAGTCCTGTGATGTGAGCCTTGTCAGCTACACACAAAACAGAGCCCCCATCACAAAATGCGCTTGGCTTGATATCACCTTCCAGGAAATGACCCTCAATCATCCCATTTACATCTGTGCTTTCGACACAGAACAACTTCTTATCGGCCATGACCTGCTGGACCGACTGGCCCCGCTGATCGACTGCCTTCTCGGGCACATGTGGGCCCAAGTCGCAACCCCGAATCCGGTCCGTCTATCCCACAGCCGTCACGCTTTAGACGACCGGGTCACTTATATCCAAGAGTCAGGAGAGACCACTTGTGACACTGTTCTTGAGTCAGTGCTTTGTCATTACCCAGACATCCAGACTCATCTTGGCTCTGAGCCTCTTGAGTTATCTGTGACTCCACCGACACCGCAGCTTGGCGGACCCGTGAGCACCCACGAATCATTCCTTTGCTCACTAGAAAACTCAAACCCAGCTTTGTACAGCCCCGGCATAGCTGGAAGCGTGCATGCTAATGGTATCTTGGTACCTGATGTGCTTGTCGCACTCTGGTCTGAATAGTCTGCTGTTAGTCAAGCTTTGTATGACAAGCTGTGTCAGAACAGCTCCTCTCTGTCTTTCGTGTGCAAAAGTCACCACCTTCTTTCTGCAGAGTCACCGCAGAGGCCCATCAAGGCTACTGGGATATGTGCTCTTTCCATTCAAATTGGAAAGAAGAGGTTTACACACTTCATAAGTGTGATTCCCCAACTTGACCCCTCACTTCTCATGGGGGCCGATATCCTTGTTAGGTTAGGTGCTCTACTGAACACTGTCCACCAGGTCCTATGGTCTCAGGCAAGCATTGAAAACCATTCGGCAGCGGTTGATCCAGAACACATGCTGTCTGATCAGACCATCCCTCAGGCGTGTCAGGCAGCGAGCGAGTTGGACCTGACTATCCCAGCTAGAAATGCAGGTGCCCCTGTCCGCCTCATGATCCTCAAGGGACAAATGATACCTGGTTCACAGGCATTCTTCCAACCCTTGCCATACTTCTGGGAACTCAGCCTGACCATCTGTGGTACACCTCTGCTTGAGCTCAACAACCGCTCAGCTTACTTGCTTGTCCAGAACCTAACAAACATACCAATTGTTGTGACGGCACGTAGACCATTACGGTTGCTGATCGACAGCTCGTTTCATGACTTCGAGCTGACAGTGCCCGTGATTGGAGAGCTGCCTCCATCCTTGACGAGGGGCGAGAACCTCGAACCCCTCCTTCTCACCTTCCAGAACAAAATGATCACAGTTGCTTGTCATGAGGGGCTACACAATAAAGAAGTCTGCAGTACTGCCTTGGGCACGGAAACGGACATGATTGTGTATGCCCTCGCTGCACACTCGGGTGGCATGATTTCAACTGGTGACAAAGTCGGTTCCCCACCAGAGGAACCTTATCCGGGATTCGAGGATGAAATAGCACAACAACTCACTAAGGCAGACGCCTTAATGACAGAGGGTCAAAGACAAGAACTGCAGAAGTTGTTTCACGACTTCCAACAGATCTTTTCAAAGGATTCCAATGACTGTGGAATCACCGAATTCCATACAGTTCGTATCCCAACTGACCCAAATGCACCACCCACATTCGTACGCCAGTACAGAATTCCTTTAGCTGCCTACGAGTCAATCCAAGAGATACTTGACACGTTGCTGAGGAAACGCATTATTCGGGAGTGTAACTCCACATACAACTCACCACTGTGGCCAGTGTTGAAGCCAAATGGAAAGTGGTGCTTGACAATTGACTATCGACAACTGAACAAACAGGTCCCTCTTTCACGATGGCCCATGATCCACCTGGATCAGGAACTTGCGAAAGTGAAAAGTGCCTGTTTCTTTTTGACCGTCGATGTGTCCAATGGGTTTTGGACAATGACAGTTGACCCAGTAGATCAGTACAAGCTGGCTTTCTCTTTTGGCAATCGACAGTTCACTTGGAACCGATGCCCATTTGGATATTCAAACTCCCCTGCTGAGTTTAATATCTTCTTGCATAAAGCCATGAGTGATGCTGCTGCCCGCGGCAACCTGATCTATGTGGATGACATCCTCATGCGAAGTCAGACATTTGAAGAACACCTGACCGAAATACAATACGTGCTCAGCCAGCTTTCCAGCGCAGGAGCCAAGCTGGCCCTCTCCAAGGGTCAGTGGTGCCGCACCAAGGTTGAGTACATGGGCTTATTGGTGGGTGCCAATGGCATTGAACCCCAAGCAGGGAGAGTTCAAGCCATCCAAAATATCAAAGCCCCAACCGATGTGTCGGGACTCAGGAGCTTCTTGGGCATCTGCAACTACTCCAGACAGTTCATCGAGGACTATGCGGAGATAGCCAGGCCCCTTACTGAGCTCCTCCGGAAAGACAAGGTCTTTGAATGGGGAGACCCTCAAGAGCAGGCTTCCAGAGAACTGAAAGCAAAGCTCTGTTCAGCCCCTTGTCTTGCCTACCCAGACAAGGATAAGGAGTTTCATTTAGAGGCGAGCTTCTCCTCCCACTGCCTCAGCGCTGCCCTG
Source organism: Myxocyprinus asiaticus (assembly GCF_019703515.2). Classification (NCBI taxonomy): domain Eukaryota; kingdom Metazoa; phylum Chordata; class Actinopteri; order Cypriniformes; family Catostomidae; genus Myxocyprinus; species Myxocyprinus asiaticus. The sequence continues at coordinate 19,574,410 of NC_059376.1, read as the reverse complement.
GCACAGAGGTATGACCAAGAGAACCGAGTCGTTGCCTACGCAAGCCAACCGCTGAGCAGTGTAGAGCTGAAGTTCTCCGACTGTAAGAGAGCCCTCCTAGCCACAGTCTGGGCTGTGGAACACTTTTGCAGCTACATCGGGGGTCAGAAGGTAATCATTGAAACTTGCCACCAGCCTGTCTCCTTCCTCAATATCCAGCGGCTAAGAGAAGGACGAGTGTCCAACAGTCGCATCACGTCATGGATGATGGCACTACAAGGCTACGACATCGAAGTCAGGTACGCTCAGAACCACAAGATGGCTTTGGGTCAGGGCCTGGCCGAGTGCCATCATTGTGACTGCGAAGGACAGACAGGTTCCCCGCCCTTCCTCATTACCACTCCTTCTCTTCCCTCAAATCATCATTACTATGATGAAACTGTCTGTCAAGACCTCCCGAAGGTTTACGTAGATGGCTGCTCTTTTCACCATGAGAGCCAGACCCGAGCTGGTGTGGGCATAGTCTGGGTCAATTACGTCATTCATGTGCCAGGCAGTTACCAACTTGGTGCAAAGACTAGCCAGTACGCGGAAATTGCCGCAGCACTCATTGTGTTGCAACAAGCCACTAGGTTGGCTATTGTGCAGTTGGTAGTCTGCTCCGACTCTAACTACACCCGCCACAGTTTTGTCTCACACTTCCCCACGTGGAAAGAAAATGGCATGAAGAATGCCAGAAGTAAAGAGATCAAACACTCTGAAATCTTCCTGGCTTATGACCAACTCGTGACTGAACGAGGGATCACTGTGTATTGGAAGAAGTTCAAAGGTCATTGGGCAGAGTTTGCCCAATGACCCATTGCCCCGACAAAGAGAGCAACGATGAAGCTGATCGTTTAGCTAAGCAAGGTGCAGTAGAGGGCCCACTATGGGAATTCAAGGAGGAGTGGCTCCCTAAACCACTATCTTGCTCGGTGAATGCTCTCACCCGTAGACAGGCAAGAGAGAACCGGGAAAATCCCCAAAACTGCTTGCAGACTGTGAACCTGGGTCGAAAACTGGGCAACACAGACTTGAGTGCCATGCAGGAACGGGACCCAGTGATCCAGGCAATCCGGCAGCGGTTGATGGAACCTCAGACACAATGGGCCCTACCATCCTCTTTACAGGACTAAAAGCTCTTTGTCAGGTACAACAACACCTGAAACTTGAGAAAGGCCTGTTGGTCTATGTTCCCGATGGTCCAGGTCCACCCCAGTGGGTCGTTCCGACCGACCATAGGGGGGTGATGCTAATACATGCCCACGATGCTCCCATTGGAGGTAACAGAAGCTACAAAGCTACCTACTACACCCTCCAACAGGTTGCGTACTGGCCATTTATGCTCAAAGACACTAATGACTATGTAAAGGGATGTTTGATCTGTTGTCAGTTCCGTCCTTCCCGGCCACTGAATTGATCTCCACTGCAGGTCAAGGGAATCACGTTTCCTTGGTCCAATCTGCAGATGGATTGGATTGGACCAGTACCCAAGTCGGCGCGAGGCAACAAATACCTCCTCACTGTCACCTGTGCTTTTACAAAATGGGTGGAGTGTTTGCCAGCACCCAATGACACGGCTGAAACCATAGCACTCGTGCTGATGAACCATGCGTTCTGCTGTTGGGGGCTACCTCTCTCAATTGACTCGGACAGAGGCACTCATTTCACGGTGGCTGTGATGAAAACAATGTGGGAAATGTAGGGTGTGGAAGCCAAATTCCACATTGCATACCACCCCCAGTCATCAGGTCAGGTTGAGCGAACCAACCATACCGTTGTCAGCATGCTCAAGAAGTATGTCAACAGCAATGGCAAAGATTGGGACGTGAAACTCCCTTTGGTACTGATGGCCATCAGGTCTACTCCACACCGCACCACGGGGGTCACACCCTTTGAAATGATGACTGGGAGGGAAATGACTCTCCCACTGCATCTGCTGTACCGTCCAGAAGACATCAGTGTTGCAACCACAACCACTTATACTGCACATCAGTACGTGACGGAGTTACACAAACACCTCCAAACTACGTTTGTTTGAGCCCAAACAAACCTGGAAACCATTGTCAAAGGACAAATGGCCTATTACGATAGGAAAACGTCTGACCGCGAATATAAAGTAGGTGATAAAGTCCTCTACTTCAAGTTCACTAAACCGGTGGGAATCACCAAAAAGTTCCTACCAAGCTGGTCAGGCCCCTTTGAGATTATAGGGAAGCTCTCCCCGGTAGCTAACCGAATCCGTATCTTGAAGCCAAACCAAACACCAACGTACAAATGGGTCAATTCAAATCAGATCAAACCCTTTGAACAGTCTCCACTCCAAAGGGGAGCGGACCCACAACAATAGTGTCTCTTGTAGTTGAGTGTAGCATGCTTTACTCCCGCAAACACAAGGTAACGAGACTCTTGTGTGTTTCAGGATGAAATTCCTTTGGATCCTTGGTGTCTTCCTCAACCTACAGCTCACACAAGCCAATGAGGTGGTAGAAACCGGCCTGCCAACCGGTATTGTCCTACAGGAGACCCCTGGGCTCTTAATCACCCATTGCCACCTCTACACCCAAAGAATATACGCTCGTTTAGACCCTTGGGATGTGTATCACAAACACATCCAGTTACCTCCACAGAAGACGGAGGGCAGGGTAAGCGGAACCCAAACCCTGGACGCAGCTGAACATGCCAAATTGACAACTGTCCAAATCCTAGAACAATTGCAGAAATTCCTAGTCACAGAGGAAGAACTCAGTGGGAATAAACGACCAAAGCAGTTCCTCGGTGGCCTGCTAGTAGCAGCATCGGCCATTGGTTCCCTGTTCTCTATCGGCCTTTCGGCTGCCAACTCCATCAGTCTCGGTACACTCCAAAGACAAATGGGTGAACTTAATGAGGAAATGCCAGAAATCCAAGAGAAACTCCTGTTACAACAAGAACAATTACAGGATCTGGGTAAAACCCTACAGGGTACCATACTCACTGTAAACATGCACTCTGCAATTCTAAATAACACTTTGCATGCTCTGGATGCCTTGTCAGAAGTTGTGAGATCAGACATAACATATGTGTGAATGGTTAGAGATTTAATGCTTGACCTTGTAAGGGAAATTAGCATGTCAGTTAACAGCCTGAGTGGGGGAAAGATCCCATCCTACCTAGTTCCCCTAAACATAGTTGAACAAATCCATAGATCGGCCACTACCACCGTTGTGCAAACTTCTCAGATACATCTGGCATACAGCCTTGGCAGTGCAATCCCCATCCATGTAAATCCTCAGAACCTAGAGATAGCATTTATCCTTAACTTACCCGTTATAGAGAAACAGAACATTTACCGACTGAAATCCATATTGAACATTGGGTTTTAGAAGAATAATGTACATGTACATATCAAAACACCACCGGTGCTTGCCTTCCACGATGATGACCCCTCTCTCTACCTTATTCCCAATCTGAAAATGTGTACAAACACCAAGGACATACATTGGGTTTGCCCCAGCAACCCCTTTATCAGAGATATAACCAACCACCTGTGCGGTCTGAGGGCTGACACCCCAGAGCAAAAATGTCAGGCTAATATGTCTGTTAAAGATGAAGGGACAGAATCTAGGGTAGAAAGAGCTGGTAGTCGATGGCTTGTCAGTAACCCTGCCACCGAGATCCTAATGTCATACGACCTTCATGACACAAACACTAAATTAACAATCCCAAACCAAGCAGTGTTCTTGAAGGTCCCACAAGGGGCCACTGTACATATAGCCGACGTTGTCCTCCACCATCTCAGTCCAGAGAGACACGATTCAGAGATTGAAATGATGGACGCATTCAGAGGCCACAACCTCACTATTGACGACACCCTTCAACAACAGCTTCTAGCTGAAGGGACCAAATTAGTAAAGTTTAGTCTCAAATCAACTGGGCTCACGACTACATTTTTCAATCGTATAGGAAAATTATCGGCTTATCAAGAACACCCCCATCAGTTTTACTGCCCTTGGGCTCCTCCTTAGTGGTTGGATCATCACGGCAGGTATCGCATACGCCATGCACAGACACATCCAAACACTACACACTAGACTGGATGCTATGACACTCATTCCACAGTGTTTCAAGCTCCTGTCTACCCCTCTACCACTAACTGCTCCTAACTCTGCCCAGGAACAGTTATACTAACTGTAACAATCTTTCCCATTTTCCTTTTCATAATCATTGAAAACTCAGGGATAACAAAGGGTTGTCGCAATGTTTGATGTGTTTTACCAATGTGAAGTGCTGTTTTGATAGAAATTATGTTAGCTAGCCTAGTTAGAATTAATCTGCCCAGATGTTACCTACTATGACTGCCCAGGTATCAAAAGCCTTTATGAACTGTTAATGTTTCCAGGAACTAAGCTTATGCAAACCCAGGACACATAGACTGTACAACTTTCAGGTTGTCCTCGAGGACTGAACTGTTCAACTTTTGGGTTGCTCTCAAGGACTGTGGCAGGAACCCCAACCTTAAGACCAAAGGGGGAAGGTGTAGGGCCTTGGCCCACTCAAAATGGCAGCTGAGACCGCATGGCCCTTTGTTCTATAATCAAAGGAGAGACACTGAACTCAGTTTCCCAGGATCCTTCACAAATTCACAACTGGATGCGAAGTCCCAGTCAAAAAGTCTCCATTTTGGACTGAGAACAAAGAGACCATGTTTTTCTAACCTCACCATTTGGCCACGGTAGAGTAAGATTAACTTAGCTTTGTTCAAGTCTTATAGTATACTTATAACAACCGGTTCAGTTTCACTGTAAAGCAACAGTTAATTTATTTTGAAAAACTGAAAGGCGACCAGTTTCCCTTCTCCCTCTTTTTCATTCAACGTTGACTACCTTCTGCATTCTTCTCCATCGCTGGATCCGAAGAATAAAGCAGAAATGCATCTTTTCACTGACGAGCGTAAGACAAGGGACCATCCAGACCGTTTCTCCTGACCGCTCAATGCAACAGGAATTCCAACGGACAACCCTACTGAAATCACAAAGGATTTCCCAAGTAAGGCTTGATATCTGGGTAGATTTAGTTTAGAAACTGTGATTTTTTTTTTTTTGCGAAACTAAATCGTATTTTTGATTCTAAATGCTGATGTTTTGAGTATATTTGTATGTTAAACTCTGCTCGCTGTTTGCTGTTTGGAGTTGGGAGATTTGTATTTAGTTTTCTTTTGGGGTTACGTTTGTTTTGTTGAGTGATCTGAACTAGTAATTCAGTCCCACTGTTACGAGTGGTTACCCTCAATTAAATTGCATGCACTTTTCCTCTCTCTCTCGCTCTCATTCTCTCTCTCTCTCACTGCTATTCATTGAGTGAGCGGCGCCGTGGTTTATGTTCGACTCAGGCTGGTGAACCAAATTCTCCCGCCTGTTTCATCAGTTCCTTTGTGTGTCCGCTCATTTCCACTCTCACGTGGTATCAGCTCCATTTTGGATCTAACCCTCCATTTTGAACCTGATCCTCCATTTTGATTCCTTTGTTACTGCATCTGGACACACACACACACACACACACACACACACACACACACACACACACACTAGCAAATAGCTCCACTGTTAGTTTAGGATTTCCTTGATTTATTTTTGGATTATATTCAGATAGTATTGGCAGTGTTCACTACTGCTTGATTATAATAAATCTCGTTATACTATAATAAGTACTCCTGTTTGTTTTTGTTTGAATATTGTGTTCAAGCCAACCTCTGCCATGTCAAGAACTCCCAAGTTACCTCAGAGTACTGTTATTTTATTGGTGTTAGAAACTGTAACTAGATTACTATTAGGTTTGTATAGCAATAATTTAACTAGTTTTTCCCCTTTTTGATTATTTGGATTAACAATTAAGATACTCAAACTACAGGGTAGATTTTGTTTTTGTGAGACTCAATCAGTAACTTGCTATCATTTTTCTCTTTTCAAAGAGTGGTGCCCCGAGAATAGAATTTAATGAGTTAAATTCTATTTAATTATTATTTAATTGTTATTTAATTATTCCATAATTAAATAACAATTAATTATTGATTACTTCTGATAGTAAAACTGATTTAAACAACCAGTAGCACCTACACTAAAAACAGTAGTTGTAAACAAAATGAAATAAAAATAATAATCCAACAAAATACATAATCACTTTCATAGTACAGTAAATGTGTTTGTTTGTTTGGGAGAAGACATCCCACCTGCAGAGGATGATGTGGTGTAGAACACAAGTAAGGTTGCCGATAGTAATTTAAATGCAACATGTTTTGCCAATCTTAAGGCATGTATATACACTGCTGAGTTAAGGTGGCTCAGCTACAATGCAATGCTTCATAAAACCATTCTAAAATATGTCCGCCTCACCCCCTGGGCTCTGTTGGCTTGTTCTGCGTTGTTGTCATAACAATCAATGCACGTCTTGTTTTTCGACTGCTCAAAAATCAACTAGCTTAAATTACATCCCGTGGTTGTGATTCCCTTGTAAATTCATTGCAATGCTTTTAAAAATATTTGTTAACACACCTAGAGAATATGCCAGATGTGGCTTCTGTACCTCCACTGCAGTGTTAAAAATGTATGGAATATGTAATATACAGATAACACCTTCAATTTAGCTTTAATAGACAAACGACTTCTTCAGTCTTTGATATGGCGCATTTGGACAGAGGAAGAGGAGAGAGAGAAGGATAGGAGGAGTGTCTGTTAATGGTTGTATGTGTGGGGGGGTGGGGGGTGATGTGGCCATGTGGGGGAGGTGTAAGAGGGGCACTACAGCGGAACAGTGGGGTGTAGCTAACACTTCAGCATTTACAGTGATTACTTGGAACCCCTGTCACACAATATGAGTGCCCTCAGGGTACAGAGTTAAACTCCTGCATTTATGCTTCACAATTCGCTTTTTCTTTATTACTTCTCTCCTTTTGGTCAATGCTGGCATGTTCAGTTTGCTTCATTTGGCTGCTTTCCTGTCAGCCATCATCAGCGGTGCATTAACAACTTAACTCAAATTAGTGCACTCTTGCTAACAAACAAGCTGGGCAGTCCACAATTCATACACACAGTTTCTTTTCTTAAAGGCAAAGTTCACCCAAAAATGAACAGTTTTCACTTACTGTACCCTATGAATGTTTTTTTTCTTTTTTTTTTTCCTGTGGGACACAAAAAGTGAAACTTTGGACAATGTACTGCTTTTTTTATTTTTTATTTTTTTTTACTGCTGAATACAGGAAAAACTGATGTATTTGGAGAAACTATTTACAGAGTAAACAACTAACTGACACGGACAACACACACTTTTTGTCACATCCAAATCAAAATAAACTTTAAATTACTTGTAACATGAAATGGTGTGTCAATGAGTGTTTTTTGGTAATCACTTGCTCTTACAGGTGGCAGCTCCTTGCCATCATGAAACTTGCAGTTTTTACCAATGAGAAGATGACTAAAGGTCCAAAAATAAGATAACTATTAAAAAAAAAAAAAAAAAAAACATAGGCTAACAATTAAAATATATGTGAAATATTGTTGTTGCTGTATTATTATAGTTTTTATTTTTATTTTTTATTTATAGGTTTTGTTTTTGAAGCAATGTAAAAAAATATTATAACAATAATTATAATACATGCATAAACTTGAGTCTTAACATACAAAAATTGTACTGTACACTTATTAAAAGTGTAAGATAAAAGGTATTTCACATAAAAGGTATTTCAAATGTCTACTTATACAGAAATCAATATGGCAATTAACATACAGTATGCAGTATATAAAACTATAGTTCCCCTTCTGTCACTCACTCGACTTTGTGTCGATGTAGTGACACTAGGGGTCACTCTTGAGAGCCCCGAACACCTCAGATTTTTGAGAAAAGGCCTATGAGAATTGGCGAGTGGAATTTGCATGCCACTCCCCCGGACATACGGGTATAAAAGGAGCTGGCTCGCAACCACTCATTCAGATTTTTTCTTCGGAGCCGAGCGGTTGTACTATCAGCGAGCTGAATACTACTGCTGTTCCATTCACCTCTTAAGAAGCGTATGCTGTTGGATATACGGCGCATTTCCAGCGGCTTTCTCTCCTTCTGCACGACGAGTGCAGATTTCGCCCCTGGGCGCTTCGACACGCTAAAAGAGTGTATATTCCTGCTAAAGAGTATATTTTCTCTATTAGAGAACACACATTGACATTGAACGTATTTTTAAAAACGCGTCTTTATAAAGATGCCTTTCCATCTTTGTGTGATTCCTGGATGCGGTCGCTATCGCTCCGCTTCGGACAGCCACGGGCGCTGCCTCACGTGTCTGGGCAGCGATCACACTGAGATGGTTCATGTTCTCATTGCGAGAATATGACCATGGCAACGTTGCGGTCGCGGCTTTCCTTCTTCTGGGGGAAAGCCACTCTAGCCGCCCCCCGCACCTCGCCTTTTTCCTCCAGGTACGAGGCCAGCCCGGCTGGCGCTGGAGGTGATTTGGGGGCTTCAATGGGCGTGGCTCCGCCGGGTAAATCCCATTCCCCAGCACACTCGTTGCCCCCGGCGAGTTCCAAGAGGAGACCAGCTCGCCCCAGGGCCAACTTAGTGTCCCTTTTGGAGCTCCGGAGTAGGTTGAGTGCTCGATCGCTGCATCGGAGAGTGTACTGGCGATGTCAGACGCCAAGGACTCAACTGGGCTGCCACCTTCGGGTTGGCCTGCCCAGTCTGAGGTTGACGGCGAGATGACTGCCATGCTTGCCCAGGCCGCCGCGTGTGTCGGGTTGGAGTGGAACCTTCCACCCTCCCTCACAGCCACGACGAGCTGACGAGGTTGTGGAGGGCACCTTTTTCTGCCCGAAACCGAACTCCCAGCTCCTCCGCTCTCACTACCCTCGATGGCGGGGCGGCCCACAGGTATACAGAGGTCCCTCAGGTGGATAAGGCGGTTGCGGTGCACCTGTGTCCGCAAAGCGCAGCCACCTGGCAGGATCGCCCAGCACTCCCTTCCAAGGCCTGTAGGACAATGTCATCTCTGACGGTCAAAGCCTACAATGCCACTGGTCAGGCCGCCTCTGCCCTGCACGACATGGTCCTCTTGCAAGTACACCAGGCCAAGGCAGTAAAGGAACTGCACGTGGGTAGTCCTGATCCCGATGTGATGCAGGAGCTGCGCTCGGCAACCGACCTTGCCATCCGTGCGACGAAGGTCACGGCGCGAGCACTCAGGCAGGCGATGTCCATCCTCGTGTTCCAGGAACGCTACCTGTGGCTGAACCTGGTCGAGATGAGGGACGCGGACAAGGTTCTCTTTCTCAATGCCCCCATCTCCCAGATCGGACTATTCGGCGACATCATCGAGGACCTCGCCCAGCAGTTCTTGGCGGTGAGGAAACAGACAGAGGCTATACAACACATCTTGCCCAGGCGCGGCTCAAGATCTCGTATCCCGTCTGCTCGCCGAGGGCATCCCCCTGTGGCGGCGAAAGCCTAGGTGGCTCCGCCTCAACCCGAGCCCAGTTCTCGGCCCCAGCATAGAACCCCCCACAGGAAGCTGACGCCCCCCGCCTCACGGGCCGGCACGAGGACCCGGTAGGCTCCTAAGTGCCCCTGAGATGGACAACGCAGGGAGCGCGATGTCTGCTGCAAACCCAGAGCTGGTATCCAGACCAATCCATCCCCCGGTGGAGGGCCAGGAGGTAAATCCCTGGTTTCCTTTTCTTTTATGTTTGCCGCACCCCGAACGGGCTGCGGTATCCACATTCTCAAATGAGCAGTTTCCTCAATCCCTGGGTCACATAGCCAGTGTTTACAACCGCCATTGTCACGGCAACCTGGCACTGAGCACCTGCGACTTAGACGCCGCGAACGGTCTTTGCTGTCTCCAAACAGAGGCTTGCCCACTGGATCGTGGATGCCATCGCTATGGCATACCAGGCCCAGGCCGTGCCCGCCCCTTCGGGAATACGAGCACACTCCACAAGGGGTCTGGCATCCTTGTGGGCACTGGCCCATGGCAACTCTCTAGCAGACATCTGCAGGGCAGCGGGCTGGGCGACACCCAATACCTTCGCAAGATTTTACAATCTTCGGGTTGAGCCGGTTTCATCCCGTGTTCTGTCAGGTACGAACAGGTAAGTTCGTGAATACGGACAGCTGGCCGTGTGTATCGCTTGCATATAGCGCCTTTCCCCTCAAAAGAAGCGAAGATGTGCGCTTCTTTTCCTGAACCCGTGAACCCTGGATGTCCTTCCTCCTTAGCCATGTGGCTCGCGAATTCAGTGGAGGATTTCACAGCCGGAACCAGTACGTGTGCTAATATGCCCTTACTGAGGTAGGTGCTCCACAGGTGCTGGTTACTCCAGTAACCCCCTGTGATGTATTTTCCGCAGTACAGTCTCCCTGTCGGCAGACCTGTGTCTCCCTTCGACAGAGCCCTCTCTGTCCTGGTCGCCGTGTTTGTAGAGCTCCTCCCCTTTCAGGCAGGACATACTACCACGCCTATTCCATGTGCGGCTTTTTTGGGGCGTAGGGGGAGGCTACATGCAGACCGGTGCTCCTGCTACTACACACGCAGCAGCTTGCTTGCACCTGCACCGGCAGTCCATGTAACACGGTTCAGCTAGTTGTGGCGTTTCGTATAGGGACCCCTAGTGTCACTACATCAACACAACGTCGAGTGAGTGACGGAAGGGGAATGTCTCAGTTACTGTTGTAACCTCTGTTCCCTGATGGAGGGAACGAGACGTTGTGTCCCCCCTGCCACAATGCTATACTACCTGCTGAAATGGCCGGGACCCTGTATCGGCTCCTCAGCACAAAACCTGAATGAGTGGTTGTGAGCCAGCTCCTTTTATACCCGTATGTCCGGGGGAGTGGCATGCAAATTCCACTCGCCAATTCTCATTGGCCTTTTCTCAAAAATCTGAGGTGTTCGGGGCTCTCAAGAGCGACCCCTAGTGTCACTACATCAACACAACGTTTCATTCCCTCCATCAGGGAACGGAGGTTACGACAGTAACCGAGACGTTCATTTATTTGGGCATATATGTAGGCTACATAACCTATTCAAAATAGATTAGAATAAAGTATAATTTAGGAAAATATGTTACATATATATACAATATTGTGCAAAAGTTTTAGGCATTTGTGAAAAATGTTGCATAGTGAGGATGTCTTCAAAAATAATGACATAAATATTTTTCATTTATCATTTAATGTCATACAATGTCCAGTAACATAAAAAAAGCTAAATCAATATTTGGTGTGACCACCTTTGCCTTTAAAACAACACCAATTCTCTTAGGTACACCTGGACACAATTTTTCTTGGTTGCTGGCAGATTGGGTGTTCCAAGCTTCTTGGAGAATTTGCCACATATCTTCTATCTGTTTAGGCTGTCTCATTTGCTTTTGTCTTTTATGTAATCTCAGACTGGCACAATGTTCAGTGGGGGGCTTTGTGGAGGCCATGACATTTGTTGCAGGGCTCCCTGTTCTTCTATTCTAATCTTTTCTATTTGCAAAAGTAATGTCTGGGAGTCTAACATTTATATTTCCTATTGACACATTTTATATATATATATATATATATATATATATATATATATATATATATATATATATATATATACAAAAGTTAGTTCTGGTCCTCGAATCTGATTGGACGAGAGACGTTCCATGAGCACTGATGGTCTGACACCATCAGCACTCGGACCCTTCACTGTGTGTGTATCACTCCGCTTGTGTATGTGCCATTCTAAACTAATGTGTAAGAGCAGTGCATATGTGTTAAGAGCTACTGTCTGTCTTTTTTTTTTACATTACATATGTTATCCAGCAGGTGGTGGCAAAAGATCATTTTTGTGTGTAATACGAGCCAGTTGGTGACGTGAAGTGAATCCACGTCAGCCACTGTTTACATACAACAGCGCTCCGTGATCACTACTACACTACTAAAGCTAGGAAATAGCTTTAAACGAACAACTTCAGCATTACGGCTCATGACAGCTGAGAGACACAGCAGACTGATTGATTACAGAACTCAAGGTGCTTACCTCTTACCAGAGTTTCCACATTGGATACAAACTGTTTAAAATGGCGGAGGACGTTGCGGTTTCTATAGTGAATGACTCTTGCACACCAGCTACCGTGAAATAGAGAGGAATACCCCTGCTTGGACAGCTATTTTACCACTGAGAAAGCTGATCTTCAGAAAGCTGACAGCATCTCTGCTTGGGAGTGGCAACAGGTGATCGCACACGCTCCGTCTCTCTCTCTCTCTCTCTCTCTCTCTCTCTCTCTTTCTCTCTCTCTCTCTCACACACACACACACACCCACACACATCCATACTCGTTTATCCAATAACTTGTTAGAAACAGTACAAGCAATGATACTATTTCTGAAGTGAAATTTTTGAATTACTAACAGAGGCTTGGACGCATCATTTGGTTTGAACCAGCAATGGCAGGTTCTGATCCATCACGTAAGAAAGTAGTTCCATGCACAAATGCGTTTTTATGACCGTACTCAGTTTTTCAAAAATTTTTTACATTTACTTGTTCATTGAACTGTTGTATATAAGTAATATCACACTCGCAATCGTGCTACATGGCCCTAAATCAGCACTGCTATAACTATGGCTGCGGCCGAATCACAGCAGTGCTGATGTAGGGCCATATCGCACTCTTGCTCATGTGATATTGCTTATATATATATATATATATATATATATATATATATATATATATATATATATATATATATATATATTGAAATATATGTTGTTGCATATATAAGTATGTGACTTTTTATATTATTTTATGTAGGCTTACTTTTTTTATATAATCTCTTGTGATATATCAGATTTCAGATTTGTATGGGTTTAACCTGAAAGCTATGTAAATATCAAATGGAACCAAAATATTAATTTACATTGGATAAAAAAATAAATTAATTAAAAATAAAAAAAATATGGCACTCTGCCTCTTTATTTAAAAAGTCCACCACATGCCACTTGTTTAGAACAGCATGAGGGTGAGCAAAAAATAACTGAATTTTCTTTTTGGTTGAACCATCCCTTTAAAAACAAACATGCACTTACACAAACACAAGCAAAAAAAATGTACATAAGATTCAATAAATCAATATTTCCTAGTTCTTATATTGTATGTTTGTTTTCAACCACACACAAAAATCAACCTCCAACCATAACCCTTCCCCCTCAACACACACACAAACACTTAAAAAACATAAAAAGCAGCACATACAACATGTAGCACCTTGGGTATCACCAATACTACTAAAATAAACCAAAGCAACAGTAGCTAAGAGAGCAGACAGGTGAATTTAGCCTTATAAAACCTTTACTAATAGAGTTTACTCTCATTTACAGGCCCAAAACAATTAAATTGTCAGCAGGGCTCGACAAGCTCCACAGTCAGAGCTGAATGAGGAGCAACAGTAATGCTTCTAATGCAGACTGGACCAGTTCACTCCCTCCTGAGGGACAATGCTATAATAACAGACCTGATATTGCATTCAGGCTCTAGTGACACAAACCATTTAGATTACTCACAGAGAAAACTCCTCTATGGGTCTCTGGTTTAAATGAAAGAGGATATGAATGCAAAGTTTAGGAGCTGCAGTCAACTGTTTGAATAAATCTTGAGGACACAGTGAAAACAAGGGATGAAGGGGACTGAGAAAAGTATATACTGTATATTTATTTTAACTGGATTCATTTCAAGGTTTTGTGCTCTCAGGAGTGGATATTTAAGCGAAAACACCCATAAACTGGACTGGGTTTGCAAGTTATTCTATTATTGTTGAGTTATCAGTATAACCAAACTGGATTACTAAGGCCTGTAATTCGAAAAGGCAGAATTCCTTAAGTATTATTTATCATAGCACTACAGTGCACTCACTGAGGTGTCTGAATGAATACATGTTTGACTATATACAGTACCTCTGTAAGTCAGGATTTATTGCTGACTCTCAAATATTGAGTTTCCCACAGCAGTCATTGCATTTTAACATGCTCCATCTTACAATATACCAATGTGAGATCCTAGACCTAAAATAAAGCATAAAAAACCTCAGTTTTTCCATTTGTTTAAAACTTTTGTGTCACGTCAGCTCATACTAGCACTGAAGCATATTGTATGCTTCCATAGTCTTCATAATTCATTTTTTGGGGGATCAGCAGCAAACTATCACTTTGATTGATCTTGCCTTTCATCAAGAGGGCCTTAATTGTTGATCTTCATTGAACATGATCAGTGTGCATCGACATGTCAACTCTGGATTAAGTGATGCTGTCAGTTTGTGGCAAAAAGAAAACAATACATCCATGCAGACACGGCTCCATCGACCTGCCCCTCTCTCTCTCCCTTTCCATCTCTTGCTCTGTCTCGCTCTCACACTCGTTCAAGCTCTTTACACATGTGGCCTGTACACTTCATCACTGTAAATGTAAAATTGATTGTAACACAGCCCTTTGTATGTGTAGAATGGAGGAAGCGTGAGCCGGCTTAAACTTTATACAATCTGAACAGTTAAACTCTGTTTGGGCTTTTCAGACGTAGCACACACACAGGTTCAGTTCTCTCTCTCCTCTGGGCTTCTCGTCTCCTCTTTATCTCCCCAACACCACTCAATGAAACACAGAACAGTTGTTAGAGAAATTATACACAGGTGAGAGTCCTTCCCATTGATTCCTCCTGGCCTCGCTCTCCATTCACAAACTGGCGCTCGGCCACGCCCCCATCACCACATACCCCCATCGTCTGACTCAGGCCGGGGAGCTATCCGGCCTGTCACTTACTCCCCCCCCCCCCCCCATTTCTGGAGAGGAAATCCACAACAGCCATCTGCGCCCCCGGCCTGTGGACCACCTCGAACTAAAACGGCTGGAGAGGTAGATACGGGTGATCCACGCATTGGTATCCTTCATGCGATGGATCCATTGGAGCGGGGCGTGTTCCGAACATAGGGTGAAATTGTATTTGAGGGTGAGGACCGCCCACTTGATCGCCAAGCACTCTTTCTCAATCATGCTGTACTTAGTCTTCCTCACCGAGAGCTTGCGACTTATGTACAGCACGGGGTGCCCCCCAAGAAAGCCCCAGAAAATGTCTCACCTCCTTTTTGGTCTTGGGTCTCGGGCAGGTCGCAATTGCTGCAGTCTTTTCAATTTGGGGACGCACCATGACCCAATGGAAGCCCAGATACCGTTCTTCCACCCATCCAATTGCACACTTCTTAGGGTTTGCCGTGAGTCCCGCCCATCTCAGCGACCTCAAGACAGCTCTCAGCACAACTCGGCATAGGCAAAGTGTGGGTGGAGAATTCTGTCCATGAGGTGCTGAAACGTGGCTGGGGCCCCAAACAAACAGAAAAGAAGGGTGACAAATTGGTGTAGGCCAAACGTAGTGGAAAATTCAGTTTTTTTCTCGGGACATGGGAGTTAAGGGAATCTGCCAATATCCCTTTATCAAATCCAGTGCCGAATAAAAGCGAGCCACGCCTAACCGATCGAGCAGTTCATCAATTTAGATACCTCGTTGTCCACACAGAACTGAACCGACCCATCGACCTTGGGTACCAGGACCACTGGGCTGGACCAATCATTGTGGGATTCCTCGATTAACCCCATATCAAGCATGGCCTTGATTTCTTTCCGTACCTTGTTTTTTGTGTTTGGGTAACCTATAGACTGCGCACTACCACCCCTGGGGTTGTCTCAATGTGGTGTTCTATGAGATTTGTACGACTGCTTAGAGGCAAGAACAAGTCAGAGAATTCTCCTTGCAACCTCTGTGATTTGTGATGATAAGAGGTGGTCTCCGCAAGTGACCGGGGTGACTCGATCGGTGGCTTTTAAGTTCACCTCTGGTCTGAGCTTTTCCCTCTCCAGAACCACCGTCACCAAAGTCACAGGGACCGCCTCTTTCCATGGTTTTAGGAGATTGAGGTTGTAAATCTGACGTGCATCTATCCATTCGTTTAACCTGATAATCGATTTCCCCGACTCGCCATGTGACCTCAAAGGGTCCTTGCCACTTGGCGAGTAAATTAGAGCTCGATGTGTGGAGTAATACATGAACTTTATCTGCCGGTGTAAATTCCTGTAGCTGAGTACCCCTATTATACAGCCGGCTTTGACATTCTTGAGCCTGGAGCAAATTCTCCTGTGTTAATTGCCCCAGTGTGTGGAGTTTTGCTCTCAGGTCAAGAACGTATTGAATTTCGTTCTTGCTGTTTGAAGGCCCCTCCTCCCAATTTTCCCGTAGGACATCGAGCATGCCACACAGTCGACGCCCATAAAATAATTCAAATGGGGAGAACCCCATGGAGGCTTGCAGGACCTCTCATACTGCAAATAACAGGGGCTCAAGCCACTTGTCCCATTTTCAATAATAATTATTTTTTTGCAATTTCACAGACTCTAATGATGTATTTCCGTCTTAATTTAGCAGCATAAATCGAGCAAACTTTTTAAACATTTTGTTTTATTATTATTATTTGCAAATTTATAGCATTATTCTTAATTAAATAGTTAAGAATAAAAAAAAAAAAAAAAAATAGTCACCACTGCTTTAATGAATATAACTGTGGCTTTAAATTTGGATCCTTCTGACTTCTGATTACAATAATTCATCTATATCTATTGTTTTACTTTTTGAGAAAGGAAAGGAAGCGTAATAGTGGATGTTTTCTTTTGCTGTTGGGGACATTGGGAATGCAAAAATAATATTTGCTTTTGTCTCCCATGTACTAGAGGTCTGTGTGGGACTGTTTTTTCCATCCCGTTCCCACAAGTTTCAATCCCGCACACGAACGATCCTGCTGTATTTTATTCCATGTTCACCTGCTCTCAGCCCACAGTCATTTTCTTCCCGAGCACTTTTGTTTCCACAACCCCACATTTGTTTTTCACATAAGCCATACAAGTATACACAAAAAACATTTAATTTTTCTGTTAAAGCCACTATTAGATGACGCATGACATGATGCCCATCTGACTTGCCTGAGGTTGGTTTCTTTACACTAAATTTACCATTTTCTATTCTGTGTTTCACATCCTTTGATAAATAAGTGCGCCTATGCTTTGCTTTTCTATTCTTCTAAAGCCCTTCTATCTCCCTGCTCTAAAAATGGGATAATTTGATGCACGTGCTGTGAGCACATTTAATTTACGTTGTAAAACAAATAGCAATGACTGTTTTTTGTTTTATTTTGCATTTATTAATTAATAAAAGAAAAAAGATATCCAGATCTGATTTTTCAGGCAATTCTCTGACCACCCACTCTTGTCCACATCTCATGGAAGTACCGTCCGCTCCCACCTTCAACTCGAAAATGTAATCAAACGCCGCAAGAAATCGAATCGGGTACCACAGGTCCTGCGGTAGTTCCGTGGGAATGCAGACCTCTACCATGTATAGAAGTTTACCTATAGATGTAGTTTACTTCTGTGTTCTTAAACCCAGAAATGTGAAAAGGGTCCATTAATTTGGTGATGCTATTGCAGCAGGAGTTACATACTTCCCCTTTAAACTTCCCCTTTAATCTATAAAATTCTCAACTCATCTTATCTTTCTTACCCTTACCAATTCTCCCATTCTCTTCAGTTTTCTTGATGCTATACGTCTCAAACAAGCACGGATGTACTTGCATACAATTTATCTGTTTGTTTACAATAATATTCTGGAAAGGTGTGTACTATAATTGCATTAAAGAAGCCAATAATCTAACTCAATATAATCTACGTAAATCTTTGAGTTTTTTTCAAAATATGAGCATATTGCTTCCATTTTTTTTTAAATTTATTTATTTGTTATCTGTTTCAGCCACATCCTCTGCTCCACACAAAAAAAAACACTTCCATCTTCAAAAGAATGGCTATAATCACTTTCTTAACACCCGTGCCTTCCCCTGCCCTCCAGTGAGAGATATCCTTGAGCCTCACCTCCATCTCTTTGCCAGGTCAGGCAGTGATAGTACTGATAGTGAGCTATAGTTTAGGTCCAGATCTGCTATCTTGGCCTTGAATGATGGAGCAAAGCGAATGGGGAGGTGTTTATTGTCACCCAGATGGTCCACAATGCGGCCAGTTTGCGCAAGGCCCCTCCGTGGCTCCCCTCCCACCCCCCACCCCTCACCCCCACCACCAATATAATTCATGGGGTGGCACCATTGTGTGGGAGACTGATAAGGTCTTCACTTTGAACCGTTCTGGTCACTTGTCTCAAGGAGACTCTAAAGAAACTTCACTCTGTACAAATGGTGGTGTAAAAGTGCTTTGCTCTCTCTCTCTATTTTGCTCTCTCGCTCTTCAGAGGGTCGGAATGCTTTTATAATAGTAAAAACTTTAAGGAGAACACAGCCAGACTGACATGTATTTGCAAATGTCGAGTGGGGCTTTGTCCTCCCAATTCATCACACCGCATGAAAAGCTTGAACGTCAGGTGCTATTCAGGTGTAAATCTGAAATAGTCTTGAATCAACTGACTTGAGTTGGCCTTTAGCAACTGAATCAATGCACATCCATATATTTAATTTAGTTTTATTATTATTTTTACTATTGCTCATACTTAGGGTTTAAGGGATTTGATGAAACCCCTAACCCCACATATTAATCAGTTGGTGTGTAACTAGTCCCAGACTGTTTGTGCTATGGACATGAATTATACCTTAAATACTGAGACTTGTTGAGAAGAGGTGCGCTATTAATTTTTGCAGAGATCAGACTGATTTCCTCCTGGTGGACGATAAAACAGGTATAAAAATCCTATAGTCTTGCACTGAAGGAAAGACACGTGCCATATCTAGGGACCAGAATATCATAGTCTTGGTTCTTGGTGTTTTTTAGGTCACATAATCACCCAGAACACCATAACAACCACCCAGGAATGTCCTAGCAACATATATCAATGCTCTGAAATCATTCAGACCACCTTTGCAACCGCAGAACAATGCCCTGGCAAACCACCCACTACATGAGCAAACACCACTGACATTTTCTTCAGATAATGAAAAATTTCGTTTGTACCACAGAGACAGTCACACACTATCTAGTTATGAAGTCTACCACAACAAGTATTTATGAAACCATTTGGGCCAAATGTCTGGGCAATCATGTTGCTAGGGATCATAGATCCTGCTATGGATCCACATGAATGGACACATTTATGGGTCCTTATTACTGTTACATTCACATGAAGAAAAGTAAACAAATAAATCCTAAAAGTTGTTTTTGTAAGTTTCTGCCCTTAATATGGAGTTGTTTTCTTCTGCTTTGATTTCAATGTCTGCTCTCACCATTGATCCGCCCTCTGACAAATTGTGATTCAATGCTCATATTTTTCCATCTAAGTAAATGTCCAACAAAACACTTGACGAATGAAACCACTAGTTTATTGAGTAAATAATGAAAAGATCATTTGGTAGACTGGATGTCACAAGCTGCACCAGTAAGTGGGGAACTACAGAAAAAGGTAAGTAGTTCTGAAAGCCAACAAGAATTGTTTTACTTTTTACTTTCACTTTCAAATAGCATTTTGTCCCAGAAAGTCTAAATGTGTCAGCCAATTGATGTCATAAAGCATAATCAGAATGTCAAATACTTTAAGTGCTCTGATATTTCTGTGAAAACTTTCCTGGATAGACCAGTACATCGATTAGCATCAAACTCAAGTTAAGGTGACACATGTCTGGCATGTAAAATAAAAAATAAAAACTCTGGGAGTATTTCTTATTTTTTTTATTACTTATTGTCATTAAATGAGGATTGTCACTGAAGATTAACATAACAGTGTGTGACCACTCCCATGTGTCAGGAAGATATTGATCTGAAACATATGTAATCTTGTGACACATTATGTTTGCGTGTTCAGGTTTCCCACATGTGTTTTTTGTCAGGGAATCTGTGATAGGCCTCTTGGTCTCCAGAGGCCCTTTGGTTCAGCATGGAAAAAGCTTGTAGTGTGTGTGCATGTCATGACCTAGTCTGCTCTGAGGCATTTGTGGTCATTTTATAAGGAATTGTTTTGAAGAGATACTGTAGTTCACCCAAAATTGAAGCTTCTGTAATCGTTTACTCACCTTCATATTGTTCCGAACCTGTATGACGTTGTTCTGTGGAACACAAAAAAGACATGTTAGGCAGAATGACAGTTTCAGTCACCATTTACTTTCATTATATGGCAAAAAAGGTGCAATGATAGCAAGTGGTGACTGAGGCTAACTTTCTGCCTAACATCTCCTTTTGTGATCCATGAAAGAAAGTCATACAGGTTTGGAATAACTTGAAGGTGATTATGCCACGGGTCTGTTGAATGCTTGATTCTGATTGGTTGACAGATGTTCTAAGGTGTGCAATTATTTCCAGTAAATGTGTAACTAGACCTGCTTGACACAAATTGGATGTGTTTTGAA
The DNA here is from genome assembly GCF_019703515.2 of Myxocyprinus asiaticus. Classification (NCBI taxonomy): domain Eukaryota; kingdom Metazoa; phylum Chordata; class Actinopteri; order Cypriniformes; family Catostomidae; genus Myxocyprinus; species Myxocyprinus asiaticus. Next base: position 19,553,974 of record NC_059376.1, on the reverse strand, counting down.
CCGGCATCTCCAGCATGGGAGGCGGGCATGCTAACGAGGAGGCTGTAGCCTTTAGCCTCCTCGTTAGTGCACCAGCCTCTCGTGCTGGAGAGGACAGTTCTAATCCCGAGTGGGTCTAGCAGCGGTTACAATCACACGGCTACGAAGTAGTTCCAAATCTTGAGCGCATTCTTCGCCAAATCATTTCAGTTATGTGTTGCAGTTTAAAACAACAGAATTCTCATAACACATGTTCTCATTACACATATTTTCACATATACACATTTTACCGTTATTCACTAAAATGGAAAACACTCTGGGCTATAAATCATTTAATAAGATATGATCAATTCTAAATTGACATACCCAGTTCTTACATGTGTGCACAGAATGTAGTCAAACTTCACACATGCAATCCATATGCTCCTTCAAAAATTATCCATAACAAACACTCAGTTTTAACATACAACTCTTCTGAACACATATTTAATGCAATTTAACAACATTTTGTGTAAAATGTTATATTTACCCAAAGAATTATCAACCGATGAACAAAACAGGGAGCTCTCCTGCACAACATATGCTCAACGTATGCTCTAACATTCTAACCAGCACACATGTGTGTAACAGAGCGGGTGTCGCAAACTCTGGTATCGCAAGGGGCCACATCCAATTTATGACTACAGTTAAATTACATGACATTTCTCCACTTGGCTACATATGAAAAATATAATGCTTTGTTCATGTGCTCTGGTCTACTGTGTAATTTCCAGAATGAGCTGGCCACTTAACATATAGCTAAGAGCAGAGGTGTTTTCTGTGAGACTGGCCTTAGACTGTGGATAACTGGACTGCTGCCTATCGAAGCAGCATCTTTATTTGGTTGGAAATGAATCCTCAAGGAACATGGCCAAAGCTCATTATTGTCTATGCAGTGTGTGGCCAGGTTCAAATTGGCAATCAATTATCCAATTAAGAATGACAGAAATGCACATCAATAATTCCTGCCCATCCGTACAGGCTCGCGATTGGAACACGATTAGAGGGACTTAATTAAACCCTAGGTGCAGGGTGTTAAAATATGGTTTGTGGGGCGTCAAAGGGGTTTGGAGATATAAAAACTGCTTACTTTAGTTTCTCTACACATTCTTTTGTTGGCTCTGTGGAGGACACATCTCAGCTAAGGGTGATGTGTATGGTAACAGAGGTGATTCTAACAAAATTTTAGTTCATACAGTGATAGAGAAAAGTGTAGTCAATCAGAACATTTTATTTTGTTTCAAGTATTTTTATTTTTTATAAGTGGGTTTGGACAGGACCAGGACCTTTATTAAAGGAATAGTTCACCCAAAAATGAAAATTCTCTCATCATTTACTCACTCTCATGCCTTCCCAGATGTCTAGGACTTTCATTCTTGTGCAGGACACAAACAAATATTTTTAGAAAAATTTCTCAGCTATGTAGATCCATACAATACAAGTCAATGGTGACCAGACCTTTGAAGCTGCAAAAATCACATAAAGGCAGCATAAAAGTAATCCATAAGCCTCGATATAAGTGTGTGTGAGAAACAGATCAATATTAAAGGTTTTCAATAGTGTGATAGTAGCTCAGCTATTTTCACAATACTGCAGCTTTTCCAGAAACAAGCTACATTTTCCAACGAGTACTGGTTTACAGTCACAAAATGCCACATTTGTCACATTGTATTGTGAACGCCGCAATAGAGCCAAAAAAGTAATCGAACGTGCTCACCTAAACTGTCTTCTTTTATGTATAACGGGGAAAACCAAATCATATAAGTGAATCCGTTGTTTCAGACAGTTCATACAAATGAACCAGTTAAAATAACTGACTCCATTATATTTAGCACTGGAAGCTCTGATTTATTTGAGTGAGTTGGTTCTCTCGGATGGTTAATAAACAGCAAATTAACTAGTTCACATAAATGATTCACTGATTCACTTGAGCCCCATGCAGCCTTAAGGGACTTTATTTACTGTATTGCTGTTATCACTATATGTATTTGAAAAAAAAATGTTTCTAGTTTATTAGTGTATATTAAGTACCAATGTGTGCTGTCAATATGAAATGTAAAACTTTACCTTTATGCTGCCTTTACCATATGTCCTTTCTGGAGCTTGAAAGTTTTGGACAGCACTGACCAAGAAACAATGTCATGCAAATTTGAGACAGCATAAGGATGAATAAATTATGAGGGAATTATAATTTTTGGGTAAACTATTCCTTTAACCAAAATTATTAAATGCCATTAAAAAAAAAAATGTAATGTATTGAAACATGTACAGTGTTACCTAAATAAAAATAAATATGCATAATTAAAAGTAATTTAATAGTAGACCAAAGAACTGTTTGTGTAAAATGCTTTCAAAGCAGGATTAGAAGTGAAGTGTGTTATATTTTATATTGTTGAATAAATTGTGAGTGTAAATCAGATTTTGCCCGTCCCAGCAGGAAAACAATGAATAAACATCATGACGAACGAGAACACTTCAATATCACAGGTAACTCAACTGATGCTGAAGCAACACAATTTGCTGAGAACACTTCCCGCACGGCTCAGGAAAGACTTGAATAATTCAGGATCATCATCCATTATACCACACCCCTTATCCGCCTTGCACGGGATATGTTAAATATAATTTGTTCTGAAGCTTCAAGATTATGTCAAATATATTCCTCCTGGCTGGCTTCTTTTCCACCCTTACCTTCCTTAGCTGCCCTATTTGGTACCTGCATTGATTTTTGAGTAGAATATTCCGCATTATTCCTTAAGTGTCAGTGGATGTGGAGTGAGAGCCGCTGCAATTTTATTTATTTATTTTTGGAGGTGGTGGTGTGGGGGGTTGGGGGTGAATAAATCATTTCTCTGGATAGTTAAACCTCAGCCTGGCCCTTTCAGGAGAACACCTTATCACAGCAAATAGGATTCAAAGGGAGAGGGGCAGCATAATCCACAGCTAATTGGATGAAATGGCTCTCTCCCCCTCTCGCTCCCTCTCTCTCTCACTGGCTGGCTGTCTGGCTCCCGGACGGTAGGCTCCACAGGGACCAGGGAGCCACTGAAGAGGTTATTACAGCATGTCTTGAGGGAGCATTAATACCTTATCCCTTGTTCAGACATGCAAATAATCTAATTCAAGGTCTAGCTAATTAACAACCCCACTCCAATCTGGATAAAGAGGTGCAATAACAAGCCCAAGACTTCTTTAGGGAGGGAAAACAGCACCTGGTCCAGAACAGCACCATAATACATGAATGCCAATAAAATTCTGGTTTAAAGGGAAACCTTTGGTTAATATGCTGTAGGAGTCATATAATTATATTTTATTGAAGTTTTTAATGATGGCGATACATGAATCCTGATTTACCACCAATATCATAAAACCAACATTGCGTAGCTGTAAGGGAATCCAAATTGATGGGCGAGGCCACCTGCACAGCAGGCATTTTCAACATAATCACACCAGAACTGGACATGTTGCTACCGAATGTTCACATACCCTGACATCTGACAAGTGGCATCCCCCCATAAGACATTTTTGGATAAATTCAAATGTGTTTTCCTTTTACTGTGGTGTTATTCTGCTTAGAAACATGGGTTCTGGTCTCATAGAAACCAGGAAATAATCACATTCACATAATCAATGATGATTTAGAGGTTACATTTTCTCTCTAAGATAAAATGTTTATTCCACTGATGGTTAGGTTTAGAGTTGAGTTTTGGGTTGGGGTGTATGGTTAAAAAAATAGACATTCCTGTTGACTTTAATACATAATTTACAACTAAAAGAACTAGTTTTGGTGCCACACAATTTCACCCAGAAACTGGAGCTCACTTGTGATCATATGTTCAAAAACACTAACCGCTTCGGCCACTGGGGGCAGTGGTTAGAATTTTGGTAAGAACTGTTTTCAGCTGAAGAACTTTTTATTACAGTAGCTGAATTCCCAGTGATATCAGTCTGGCAATTTACACATAATTTCATAATTCTCATTACCATACTGTAGGTACTCACCGTAGCAACATGTCACCATGTGAACTCATCTGATGCTTGTGTTTGTATCTTTATGACACCCAACATTCTCTGAAATATAATTTTCTCCTCCAGTGATCAGGCAGCTCAGTGAGGGCCTTCATTAGAATTTGTTTTGGCCTGATGGAAGGCAACAGGCAGAAATGTAATATGCTTTAAGGCTTCTTGACTCTTTACTTCCAGGGCTCAAATGTTAATCTGGCCTCAGCAAGGTTATGCATTCAAGGTTGCCAAATGGCAGCAAAACACTAATCTCCAGGGGCCTTGTGGTTAGTTTGGCCCAGGAACAAACACGGCCCAAAGATCTTGTTTCCCCTTATTGCTGCTTCAGCAATTCGCCATCACGCATATCCTGTGTATGAAATTGTGATTTACTACACCAATTTACATGGGCCAATACCCGATAGCCTCGCCTTAAATACTCTTGGTTTTCGGTCTATGGAGTGTGTGAGTGTTTCTGATCTGTGCATCTACTGAAAATGCACTGTGTATTGAGTGTATTGAAGCTTTGTTTGTGGATTGACTATTGACCTTTGAAGATCTGAAGGGCTATTGCCATTATGTTTTGGTTAAGGCACTATGCACAGAAAGCTCAATGATTTATTTTGAAAGAATACACTTTAGCTGCATGCTGTGGCTTTTGTACTACATTAACTTATCTGTGCAAAAAGCCATTTTTTTTTTTTCATCTGGAGTTCATGTTTGACATTTAGGAGTAGAAATAAACAAACATAAAAATAAAGTAATGAGTATCTGATGCGTGACGTGACTCAAATTGTTTTGAGTGTTAAAGTATCAAAGTGTGTTAAAATTATACCCTTGAATACTTAATTTTAGGCATGTTTAAGGACTTGAAGTGTTTCATCCAAAACCATGCTGAGAAGTGCTTATGGTGAGGCTATAAACAGCACATTACTTAGCAAACAACCATTTAGTTTGAATTATTAATAAACTGTCTAGGAACAATAAATAGATAATTGATCAAGTTGTCTTCAGAAAGCCCACAACCTGTTTTTTTTTTTTTTTTTTTTTTTTTTTTAATCTATTGCAATACACTACATACCTGTAAATAATTTTATGTTGGCATATTCTAAACTTACATTGAAAGGATGTGCTTTTATTTGTTATGCATGACTTGTGTGCATGTGGCTTTCAAATGATTTCGGAAGGCACATCACAGAAACAGCAGTAGTAAATTGTTCAGTTCATGTCCATGAGAATGTTAAAAGCGCTAACTGAACATTTGGCACCAACATGGAAAACATTATAATGTACATCTACTGAAAGTAGCGCTCCCAGCTATTTACTAAAATAAACATTCTGAGGAGGCTTCAGTGTGTTCAATATGTTCAGCAAAGAAAACGTCATGGTTACTTGCGTAACCTCCGTTCCCTGATGGAGGGAACGAGACATTGTGTCGATGTAGTGACACTAGGGATCACTCTTGGGAGCCCGAGACACCTCTGGTCTTTGATAAAAGGCCAATGAAAATTGGCGAGTGGTATTTGCATGCCACTCCCCCGGACATATGGGTGTAAAAGGAGCTGGTATGCAACCACTCATTCAGGTTTTATGCTGAGGAGCCGAGACAAGGTCCAACCATTTCAGCGGGTAGTTCAGCGTTGTGGCAGGAGGGACACAACATCTCCTTCCCTCCATCAGGGAATGGAGGTTACGCAAGTAACCATGACGTTCCCTGTCTGTCACTCACTCAACGTTGTGTCGATGTAGTGACACTAGGGGTCCCTATACGAAACGCCACAATTGGCTGAACTGTGTAACGTGAACTGGCGGTGTGTGACGGGCAGACCACTGTGTGCCTCGTAGCCAGCACACCAGGCCGACACGTAACCTCCCCCAACATAGTGTCGAACGGCCCTTTGGGAACAAGTCGACTACCCAAAAGATAGAGACAGGCTAACCCAGTTGTGGCCTCTTTTCCCCTTCTTTTTTTCCACTCCCTAATAAAGAAGGGGGATTATCTGACTGGGCTGCCAGGTCTAGTCGGGGGGTGTCCCTCCCAAGGGGAGGACACCGCGGAGACCACACCTCGCCCAAAGAGAGGGGGGGATATTTAAGTGGAAAAATACATCACATGGTCTTGCCAACCATGTGGAGAGTCTTCTAGGTAGATCCTGCCCAACGGGGAAGGAATTACTACAAACATGGAGACTGGGCCAAAGGGGCTCTGCCCAAGGAAGACACAGTTTGCCAATAGGGAAACGAATTAGCGGAAGATATACATCGCATGGGGTTTTACCTTATAGGGAACCGCCACATGCGGAGCACCTACCCTAGAACAGGGCTCTTAGCACGTGTACTGGACCGGCAGTGAGTCCCTCCGAAAACTTGACTGCCACAGGGCTTGGAGGAAGTCAACCAGGGAACATAGTTTGTGAACACTACTGGGAATTAATGGTGCACGTCTTCAGCTCAAAAGAGGTAGAAGGTGCTATGTGCAAGCGATACACCCTGCCGGCTATCCCAGGCTTATCTGCTTGTATTGCATGCCACTACCTGGGATGAAACCGGTTCCACCCGGAGGTTGTAGAACCTTGCATAGGTGTTGGGTGTTGCCCAGCCCACTGCTTTGCAAATGTCTGTAAGAGAGGCACCCCTGGCCAGGGTCCAGGAGGCCGCTACACCCCTGGTAGAATGGGCTCGTAGCCCTACCAGGGGCGGCATGTCCTGGGCATGATATTCCATAGCTATGACATCAATGAGCCAGTGGGCGATCCTCTGCTTGGAGACAGCGCTTCCTTTCCGCTGTGCACCAAAGCAGACAAAGAGCTGCTCAGAGATTCTAAAGCTCTGCGTGTGATCCAAATAGATGCGTAAAGTGCGCACCGGACACAGCAACGATAGGGCTGGGTCTGCCTCCTCCTGGGGCAGCACTCGCAGGTTCACCACCTGATCCCTAAAAGGGGTTGTGGGAACCTTGGGCACATAGTCTCAGGATCACGTGAGAGTAGCCCGGACCGAACTCCAGGCACGTTTTGCTGACAGAGAACCCTTGCAGGTCTCCTACCCTCTTGATGGAAGTGAGTGCAGTCAGGAGGGAAGTCTTCAAGGAGAGTGCCTTAAGCTCAGCTGACTGCAAAGGCTCAAAGGGGGCTCTCTGTAGACCCTGAAGAACTACAGAGAGGTCCCATGAGGGAACGAGGCATGGTCTGGAGGGATTCAGCCTCCTGGTGCCTCTCAGGAACCTGATGATCAGGTAGTGCTTCCCTAAGGACTTACCGTCGACTGCATCGTGGTGTGCTGCTATGGCGGCAACGTACACCTTCAAGGTGGAAGGGGACAGCCTCCCTTCCAACCTCTCCTGCAGGAAGGAAAGCACTGATCAGACTGCGCATCTCTGGGGGTCTTCCCGTCGGGAAGAACACCACTTAGCGAACAGATGCCACTTAAAGGCATACAGGCGCCTCATTGAGGGGGCCCTAGCCTGAGTGATCGTGTCTACCACCGTGGGTGGTAGACCACTTAGGTCTTCCACGTCCTGTCCAGGGGCCAGACATGGAGATTCCAGAGGTCTGGTCGCGGGTGTCAGATGGTGTCCCGTCCCTGAGAAAGAAGGTCCTTCACCGGGGTGGGGCTGTCGCGAGGAGTGTGAGGTCCGAGAACCACATCTGGGTGGGCCAGTAGGGTGCTAACAGGACGACCTGCTTCTCGTCCTCCTTGACCTTGCGGTTGGCACTTGACATATGCTACTGTTGCAGTGTTGTCTGTCCGAACTAATACGTGCTTGCCCTGGATCAACGGCCGAAACCTCCACAGGGCGAGCAGAATTGCCAACAACTCAAGGCAGTTGATGTGCCAATGCAGTCGCGGGCCTGTCCACAGGCCGGCAGTTGTGTGCCCATTGCAAACAGCTCCCCAGCCCGTTTTGGAGGCGTCTGTCATGACCACGATGTGCCTGGAGACCAGTTCTAGGGGAACACCTGCCCGTAGAAACAAGAGGTCGGTCCAAGGGCTGAAAAGATGGTGACAGACCGGCGTGATGACCACGCGATGTGTCCCCCGGCGCCATGCCCATCTCGGGACTTGAGTCTGAAGCCAGTGCTGAAGCAGTCTCGTATGCATCAACCCGAGTGGGGTGGCTACCGCTGAGGATGCCATATGCCCCAGGAGTCTCTGAAAGAGTTTCAGTGGAATTGCTGTTTTCAGGCCAGCAACGACTGGGAATTCAAAGAGACTGAGTCCAACTCCAAACCGAGGAAAGAGATGCTCTGAACTGGGAGGAGCTTGCTCTTTTCCCAGTTGACCCGAAGCCCTAGTTGGCTGAGGTGTGAGAGCACCAAGTCCCTGTGTGCGCACAACATGTCCTGAGAGTGAGCTAGGATTAGCCAGTTGTCGAGATAGTTGAGAATGCGAATGCCCACTTCCCTTAACCGGGCAAGGGCTGCCTCTGTGACCTTCATGAAGACGTGAGAAGACAGGGACAGGCCGAAAGGGAGGACCTTGTACTGATATGCCTGACCCTCGAATGCAAACCGCAGGAAGGGTCTGTGTTGAGGAAGGATCAAGACGCAACCTTCAGGTCTACTGCCGCGAACCAATCTTGATGCCGGACGCTCGCCAGAATGCGTTTTTGCTCAGCATCTTGAACGGGAGTCTGTGTAAGGCCCAGTTCAGTACTCGCAGGTCCAAGATTGGCCGCAACCCACCGCCTTTTTCGGTACGATGAAGTAGGGGCTGTAAAACCCCTTCTTCATCTCGGCTGGAGGGACTGGTTCTATCGCGCCCTTCCGTAGGAGGATAGCGATCTCCGCATGCAAGGTAGCAGCATTTTCTTCCTTCACCAAGGTGAAGTGGATGACGCTGAACCTGGGCCAAATGAAATGTGAGAAAAGTTTATTAAAAATATGATTCAATCAATGCTTAAATGTAAAAAAAACAAAAAACAAAAAAAAAACAACAACAAAAACAAAACAAAACAAAACAAAAAAATGACTATTTTGCCCAAATTTGTGTCATGTATATTTATGCATATCAAAGTAATTTGTAATTTCTCTTGCATCAACTCTATGTCGGGTCTTCTGTCCGCTTCACATGGGGAATGTTATTTGTTTGAAGCACAGAATTACTGCCTAGAGCATTCTAATCACTCAATTCCATGACCGTTAAGATGCAACCTGAGTCCACATCCACGCTTATACAACTTATTTGTTGAAAATGCATTGGTTTTCCCTACTAAAAAGACCAGCTTAACCAGCATGCAATTCCCATGCTGGTCTAGGCTGGTTTACACTGGCTAGTGCTGGTTTGGTGCTGGTCTAGATGGTGGACCAGCATGGCCATGTTTTTCATCTCTAAAACCTAGCTGGTGAAGCTGGTTGACCAGCATTGTCTTTCTGATTAAGCTGGTTAAGCTAGTTTAAATGCCTGGTGGTGATACCAGCACACCAGCATCCCATACTGGGGGACAAGCTTCCAAAACACAACATAAGCTGGTAAACAGCAATGCTGGTCTTTTCAGCAGGGTTGCTATGTTTGTGCCTCTCATTCACACTGGAACAGCGTTTTCTTCTGCTCTCTTTTACTTCATACTTTGGAAAGCAATGGCATTATAGCATACTGTTATTGGTTCTCCCTGATCACATAATAGGCCTACCATCCCTGTTCCTAATTAATTAAGGTCTACATATTTACTGTAATAGGTCTCCATGTCAATGTTTTCATCAGCTTTTTCTGTGTTATTGTCATTTGTTGTTTTTAATAACTCTAACTTGTCATTCCAAATAAAATAATCAACCAGACTTTCAGACCTGGTGTCAGCCAGCACGCAGGGTTTCCTTGCATCTCCATTGCTGAGTAACATGTGGTCTAAGGGCAACATGATCACACGTTAGGACGGCACCTCGCTTCTGAATGTTTGAGTACCCTGAAATCGGCCCCAATATGCAGAATTACTGACAAGCACCATCAACTATTAGACATTTTTGCATTACTTCAAAAGTGTTGGGTCAGCTGTGTGGGAAACCTGGTTTCTCATCCCGCACTGAATCCAGGAATTTTTCACATTTGTGTACTCAGTGACAAGCACGATTTGGATGTTCCATTTTTTCTCTAAGATTACATATTTACTTTAATGATGGTTGGGTTTAGGGTTGGGGTTTGGGGGCAGAGTTATTGAAATATGCATTACTCTTCACTGTTTTACAAAATTTACAGCTACAAACAACTCGCTTTACAACTCGCTTTTAGCGCCCCTCTTTGGGCATTTCACCTTGAAGTTGAAGCTCATGCGTGCCCTTACATAAAAAATAAAAAAAAAATAATAATAATAATTCCCACTTTCTCCACTGTATTGAATTCACTTTGAGATCAGTGTGCTATGGGTTACAGTTTTTGTTTTGGGTGGCTTGTGCATGTCAAATGTAAACCAGTGATCATTTTCACCCATTTGTGTGTCGATGAACAGCACTTTGAAAGGGCTATGTGTGGACGGAAACTATTTTCAGGGTAAAAATTAAATTTTCAGTGATAAAACTTATTAGTGTGGATGTGGCCTTAGAAAGCATTGTATGTTGGCAAAATACAGCATGGCAGCTGACTAGGTTTTGGAATATGGCTATTGTAGTAAATAAGTTCTTAACTTGTCTTTCTTTCCATCTCCCATTTCAGCCATTTTGCCTCAACAAAACTCATTATATGCAGAGGGGTGAAGAGTATGCATGCAAAAAGTCAAACATAAAATATGGTATACTTAGTCTTGGGGTTCAATAACTCTTTTTAATAGCTTCATGGATGCCTGAAAATAAACTATTCATGAAGATTGAGGAAGATGATCCGATGAACTTCAATTTAATTGGTGCAAATTAAAACAATCCATCTTTCTGTGGCTGTCCATCTCTCTGCCAGCTACTCTTCACTGCTCATTTGCACCTTGATTACAATTATCTTTTAATGGCAAAACTTGTCAGACATTTTTTCCTCTTTGCTGATTTACGCCTACTTAGCACAATATAGATTTACAGATATAACTCACATTTAAGTGTTCATTTCTGACTGTACCTGTCTCTCTGGCCCTGCTTTACAGATATATCGGTGCTCGTTCTTGCACAGTAACATGACTGGTTGAGTCCTTTCTCCTCTCCCTTTTTAAACAGTGAGTAACTGATGTACGCATGCTCTGGATGAAATCCTAGTGAAATCGAGCCACAGCAACAGATGAGCAAATAAAGTGCACATGCAGACACCGATTTCGACAATATCCGATAATATACTTGGGCAATTAGGAAGAAAGATGACATTTTGACTTTTAATTTGGGGATAAAGTGGTCTGGCTTTTCCCTGCTGATGTCTCTTTCATGATCTTTTGCACCAGACAGAAGTGCTGAGATTGGACTTCCTATTCTATCATATAGTACCATTTCATCCTGTCTACTTACTATTTGCACTGCCCTGTCACTTTTCCACACCAAAGTGGTTATTCTAAGTGATGTGAGATATGGAGAACAAATGTGTCTCTGGGAACAGCTAAAGATCAATAAGACACTTCAACTCACCTCAAAAGGTATAGTGCTGGGGGAAGACAAGGAACAAGAGAGTGATAATGATAGCATAAGCAGATTTGGGCAGAAATAAGTACTAAACAAACGAAAAGCACTGGCAACCTCAACAATGCATACATCAGACTATAAAATATCTCCCTGCACAATTCATAGCTGGTGTTTGTTCTGTAAGAGATGATATTATTGGGCTGCTGAGTGATAACCTCTCCTCGCACTTCTCATCAGAACGTGGGTCGGAGAAATTGATGCTTGTTTTACGATTAGCTCAAGAGCATGGCGCGTTTAGAGGCATCAGCAGTGGGCCCGTATTTCCTCAGCTCAGCAAGCAACTATAAAAGGCACCAAAGAAAACGGCAATACAGCGCATGAGACCATGTGCATCGCTCAATGAGCCATGCATGGCCAATTATTGTTGCCTGCCGATGAGGAAACACTGGACAAACTAGCAATAGTGAGCCATTTCAGCATCACATCCCACAATTGAGATGAATAGGCTTTTTTTCTCTCTTTCCCATTTTTAGATCCGTTCTAATCTGCAGAGAAAAGCTAGCAATTACCTTCAAGATTCTTCAAGCAGTCTTTGAGTTTCTCATTTGAACTCTTGCAAAAATAGCTTGTGGAAGTCCCATTCTTTTGTCTGATGTTCTTGTGCAAGGTGAAGTGGATACGCCCCCCCCCCCCCTTCAGACATATTTAAAGAAACAAATAAAATGATAATAATAATGCAAAAGTCCTGCAAAGGTGTGTTACATAGCCAATGGCATAGAAGATGACAACCAAACATGTAGCCTTAAACAAAATAAACAGGTATAGGTTATAGGTTCACCTACAAATGGAAATTTTCATGTTGTTTGAATGACTTTCTTTTCTCAGTGGAAATGTCAGCCAAAATGTTAGCTTCAGTCAGCTTTCACTTTCATTGTGTAGCCAAGTGGAGAAATTTCATGTAATGTAACTCTAGTCATAAATTGGATGTGGCCCCTTTAAGAACTGGAGTTTTGCGACACCTGCTTTCCGGCACTCTCTTGTGTTAGAGACGTGAAAACATACGTTGGGCAAGAGAGCTCCCGGTTTTGTTCATCGGTTGATAATTCTTTGGGTAAATATCACATTTTACAAAAAAATTTTGTTAATTTGCACTAAATATGTCTTCACAAGAGTCATAAGTTAAAATTGAGTGTTTGCTATGGATAAATTTTTGAAGGATGCATATGGACTGCATGTGTGAAGTTTGACCACATTTTGGTGCACATGCAAGGACTGGGTATGTAAATTTAGAATTAATCATATATTATTTAATGAGTTATAGCCCAGAGTGTTTTCCATTTTTGTGAATAAGTGTAATTTGTGTTATATGTGAAAATGTGTAATACGAATTCTAGTGTTTTAAACTGTTCTACATGTCCTTAAAGCCTGGTTAAAAATGCATAAAATGCTTTGAGTGATTTAAGCAAGTACTTAAATGCATAACATACTGTGAGTGTCTGTCTTGGTCCTCAGTATGCTAGTCACAACAACAGTCATTTAAACTTTCTCTCTTTCTCTTTCTTCAGCCCAAAGCATGTTTAAGCATGCATTAAGGATGTGTTGAAGTCTATGGGTAGCCAATGCCCTGTTTTTTCTTTGATTTGGACATTAGCCTCTACTGTATTTAATTTCCAAATTTCATTTTACTGTATTTCAGTTTTTTTGTATTTTCTTTATAATTTTTGTATTTTCTTTTTTTAAATACAATACGGCCCCATTGACCGCTGTTTTTCTTTATTATTGAAATAGCCATCAGATAAAACCAATGAAAGAAAATAATATATTTTTAAGTATTTTAAGTAAATAACAATGCATCATTTTCACTTTTGGCATTTCATGTTCTTCAATTTAAGTACAGCTTAGTTTTCTGAAACACTTCTGCAGAAGTTAAGGTCTGAACAGAGCAGCCTTTTTCTCACCCCAGTATGTGGTAGGATTAAGGAATAGAGGAATTCTTCTCACCCCTGTGCTATTTTATGAGTGATTGAGACCCCCTCACGCTGACCCTCAGCCCACACCGGGCTGCCATGATGATCTGTTTTTAAAGGCTGCGTGGGGAGCTGTGGGGAAATGGCTCTAGCGTTTTCCACTTCTGCCCCAAATAAACTGTGATGTTCTCCATCCATCAGTAGGCTGTATGGCACACTGACCTGTCATAAATTCACCCTGCAGGAAAAGGTGACAGGGCCCAAGCCAATCTTCATGAAAGAATTAAAAATACCTTCTTTTTTTTTTTTTTTTTTTTTTTTTGGCTCTTCCTTCTCTCTCTCTGTCTTTCTCTCTCTCCCCCTCTTTCTCTCCATGGGTAAGCAGGTAATCATGAGCTGTCACAGAAAGGTGACCCATTAATGTGATGGATACGGTGTGAAAAACAAATGGTGTGAAACGTGTGGATTGCTGTCCTTACTGCACCTTGGCCTTTTGTTCTGTCATATCAATATCCACACAGGGCCTCATTACACTGCCGCACTACACAATGAGCACCGTGCCAGGGTCAGGCTCCCAACACCATGCTCCCATTCGCTGCCTGCCACAAGCACCCGTGTCGTGGGCCTCCTCCTTTTTCCTCTCCTTTCCTCCTCCTCCCCTCAGGACCTGCAGGTAAACAAGCAGCTCAAAAGGTTTTTCTGGCTCATGTTTTTTTGTTTGTCAACTATTGTTGTGCGGTTTTGGAAAGGAAGAAGCACTGGCAATGCCAGTGCGCATCATCTGGAGACAACAGCAGCGGTGTTGGTGATAAGCAGATGCAAAAGCTGGCTTTTGTTGATGTTCTCTGTGCTATTGTTTCTGATTTTGTTGTCCGACTGAATTTCATTAACAGTGGGAACAGAGGATTTGTGGAGATACGCAGCTGCCATTGTGTGTGAACACTTTGGGTAGAAGAAAGAGAAAGAGAGAAAACTTAAATGACTGTTGTTGTGACTAGCATACTGAAGACCAAGACAGAAAAACTAAATTTGATTGATCAAGCATTGAAGAAGTTCACATACTGTCCTTCCATGAGTTTATTTATAATCACACTAACGGTATGTTTTAAAAAATAATTTGGGGTTGGAGCCATGGCTTTTAGTTAAACTGAGCTGTGGTGCTCATGCAGGAGATGCAGGTTAAAATCTGGCCTGCCTTATGTCCTGTTTCCATCATCCCCTCACTCCCTTAAAAGAACATTGCACCCAAAAATGAAATTTCTGTAATTTATTACTCATTCTCATGGCATTTAAAACCCTTGGCAATTTCAGACTTCTTCTTACACAAAGCAAATGCATGGTTGCAAAACACTTGTAATATTGCATACAACTCCAAATACTTTTGCATCATTTTCAAGTTTAAAAGCTACAGTCCCCATGCATTGTAATTGTATGGAATAAAGTGATCAGCACAATCTTCAAAATTTTGAGAATGTTCCATGGAAGAAAGATAGTCATGCAGGTTAGGAATAAAATGGCAAAAGACCAATGCCCCGATTACATCTATTAAAGCATGTTAAATAAACAATACTCGAATTAAAAATTGGCCTGAGCCAACCTTAGGGTCAATCTAAGAGAAAGAAAGAAAGATATTGATTTATAGAGAGAGAGAGAGAGAGAGAGAGAGAGAGAGAATATTTGAATTTTTGAACAACACTTTATTTTGAATCAATAAAACCAAATTAAGACAGCCAGGTACTACAACAGAAAAATTTAGCCTACCTTAATTCCACAACAAAAGAAAGAGTTTTTCCCAATACACTACATATTTTTCCATCATAATTCCAAATTAATTTAAACCCTTCAAGGTTATCCATTATAAGATAATAACCATGTTCAACTTTTATTCTAGCTATAATTAGACAAGGCATTAATGTTGTAAACTTTCACAATTTTTTTTAGTCTTGTCATATAAATTGACATTTCTGCTTGTCCCAATAGAAAATTCAACAGTTGACCTGAGCACGATGTTAAATTCCTGACCTGAAGTGATGATTTCATGTCAGAGCTCATCTAGCCATCTCTTAAAGTTGACCACATTTATATTCACATCAGCGATTAAGGTAATTAACTGGTTAAGACTGTACTGCAAATAAAAGTTAAAATGCTCCATAAAGGTTTAAATGCTCCACAGAGTATTCATCTATTCGGAGTATTCCTCCTTATGTAAAACGAAGAATCTGAAACATGCGTTTCTTCTTCTTCTTCTTTAAACTGTGCTAAATTTGAAAATGTTAAATGTTCTTGAATTCTGATAAGGTGCTATATAAATGTAACATTGTTATTATTATTATTATTATTATTATTATTATTATTATTATTATTTAACTAACTAATGGTGTCCTATCGTAAAAAAGTCATGATAGACTTGTGGGACTTTCACGTGATTGTAGGCTATATTGAATTTATTTTAATTTATTTAATGTTTGAATTTGTATTTATTATTCACTGCAAAAAATGTGTGATTGACGTTTCACACTTTGTTTGATACCTCTTGCCTCCAGAATAATGTTGTTATGCATGCACAGACAAACAAAATTCTGTTTCATGCAGACATTAATATTTGAAATACCAGGAGAAACCACAACATATTCCACAGTTAATGTAGCCTACAAATTCAGCTTCATCTGGAAAGAAAAAAATATATATATATAATTTAAAATAATAATTGTATATTATTATTATTATTATTATTATTATAAGGCTATTATTATGAAAAGGCATATACAAGGCATATTTTATTAATATAAACTATAAATGTAAGAGTATTACTTAAAAATGGGTGTTTCATTTAGTTTTGACACACTTCCGGTTTAAGCCCCGGCCACACCCAGTTCTGTCCGAATACAGAGACAGATACAGATCATTTTGTCATATGAACAGATACAAATACAGCTAATGGCTCCACTGCACACCCCTACTGTGTGGTACCCAGTGAAGTTTTTTTTCTAAAAGAAATACACAATTAATGCTTGTGCTTTTACAAAAATTCTTCCAGGAGGTTCTACTACTGCTAACCCATGTTATAAAGTTGAATTAGCCAAGTTTTTTATAATAGGTGTTCTCCCTCTTTATAACATACGTGGCAAAATCCACTGCCATTTTCCCAACCTTCCTTTTATTTTTTCCAAAAACACCTCCCAGGTTTCTTTTCTTTTTTTTTTTCTTTTTTTTTTTTACTATAAAATCATTAAGCAGATATAATCCTAAGTACTTTAATCCATTTCCCACTTAAAATTACCTGGTAATACTGGTTCTTTATCATTCCAATCACCACTGATGAGACCTGTGCTTTTTTTTTCCAATTTATTCATACAGATGAAATTATTTCAAACTCTCTTGCTAACTGAAACGTTTTATTTACATCTTCTTGTCCTTGGACTATAACTATAACATTGTCTGCATACGCAGCTAGGTGAACTGGAGGATATTCCTCTGCAATCTTGAATCCTATCAGCTCAGCACGAAATTTAATCGACAAAGGTTCAAGCGCTATTGAATATAACATACCAGAGAGGGAACATCCTTGTCTTATGCCTCAATCTACTTTAAAAGGAGCACTTAAGCCACTGTTGATCAAGACACTTTCAATACCCCCATTCCATATTTTTATCATTTCAGTAAAATTAGAGGAGAAACCAAAAGCTTTTAACGTTTTCCATAAATACTGGTGTTCTATGCTTTCTCTTGATCTAATGATATAAGACCACATTTAAACCCAAAATGACTAGAGCATTCCAAAAAATCTCAAACTATTGAAATATTACTTACAATAGATCTACCGGGTACACAATAAGATTGATCTATGTGAATCATGTATTCCATTACATTTCTTAATCTGAGAGCAAGAGCCTTAGATAGAGCTTTCATGTCTACACAGAGTAAGGACACAGGTCACCAGTTACCTATTTATCTTAAATCACCTTTTTTGGGGTATTAGAGTAAGGACAGCTCTTCGACAGCTTAATGGCATCTGCCCCTCAGCAAGACTCTCACTGATCACTGCCAAAAGATCTGTGCCCAATACATCCCAGAAGGACTTATAAAAGTCTCTAGGAAGACCATCTATACCTGGGGCCTGACCATTATTCATGCTTTTCACTGCAGTGTACAATTCTTGTACTGTCAAAGGCTGTTCTAGATCAGCATTTAAACTCTCTTGTTACTTGAGGCAAACCTCCAAAGTATCTCTGTGCCATCTCATTTTCTTCCTTATGCTAACAAGCATACAGCCTAGAATAAAACTCAACAGCTCTTCTCCGAATCTCTGTAGGCTTTGTTAACTCCTTGCCTTCTTTAGAACGAATACAATAAATTATCTTTTCACATTTTCTTTTTCTTCTAAACTGAAAAAAAAAACAAACAAAAAAAAAACAAACAAACAAAAAAAAAAAAAAACTGGATGGTGCGTCCATCTCATTAATGTTTTGAAAACGTGTATGCACTAAAGCTCCTTGTGTTTTCATTCCAAGAAGATTTTTTAAAATGTATTTTTTTGTCTCTAATTACTTGTTTTATCTCGACTTCTCATAGAAATGTTCTAGATTTTTGATTGCTCTAGTAATATCCCTTGAGGTATTGAAAGAGTACTGATTACAAAGCTGCTGAATTTGAACTTTCCCAACATCCCACCACTGATTTAAGAACTGAAATTGTTGAGTTTGTGTTTTCCACTGTTCCCAAAAATATCTAAAACTTTAAAAAAAAAAAAAAAAAAAAAAAAAAAATATATATATATATATATATATATATATATATATATATATATATATATATATATATATATATATATATATATATATATATATATATTAATTTATTTAATTACAAAACAAACATTTTATTAAAAAAAAAAAAAAAAAAAAAAAAAAATATATATATATATTTTTTTTTTTTTTTTGAAAGCCACTAAGTGCCCAGCATATAGATGGGATCTTCTTCAATACTGTTTAAAAAGAATCCTAGGGTGATACCTCAAGAAGTTGGTTGAGAAAATGCCAAGAGTACATTTCTGCAAAATCTAGGCAAAAATTTATATCCAGGTAATTTACTGTACAATTAAAATCTCCAGCAAAATATATATATATATATATATATATATATATATATATATATATATATATATATATATATATATATATATAAATGTAATTTTGTGATATTTTGCTGAAACTTTAATTAATCTACCTGCAACAATTTCTCCAACTTTATAAGATTGTAATTTTGTGATATTTTGCTGAAACTTTAATTAATCTACCTGCAACAATTTCTCCAACTTTATAAGATAGAGGTAAAAACTTTTTTTGAAATAAAACTGCCACTCCTGCACTAATTGAGCTTGTATGGCTCAATATCACAGAACCAGCCCAATCTTTCTGCCATTCAACTTCACAAATAGCATCGGAATGTGTTTTCTGTGCAAAAGCAATATCAATGTTCTTTAGCTTCAATAATTCATAACATGCACTCCTTTTCATAAAATATCATGCTCCATTTAAGTTTAAAGAGATATTTTGATATCACCCACAACAAAAAGTATGGATAGAAACAAGAACAGCCTCACTGGACATGATTTTATACTCATTATCTAACTTGACACCCTTTAAAATCATTAGAAGAACGCAACTTTTTAACAATCTTCCTTAACCGGTGAACCTCAGTCTCACTAAGACCCTCCCCTCCTGTATTTTTCATCAGAATCTTTGCTGAATCAACAAACAGAAGTCTGTCTGGAAAAAAGTTTTCCCTTTAGTCACTTGTAAAAAACTACAAACTCCTAAGCTATAATAGGCATCTTTTCTTTGTCCATCTGTTACTGACTGATCAGACAAATCCCTTTCACTATCACTGCCTGATGTGTATCCCATCTCACTACAAACAGCACCCTCCTTTGTGCTTTCCTCCAACTCTGCTTGCTTTTTCACATTACCTCTCTTTAATTTTTCCCCTTTCTAGATCGCACCGCTTTTCTTTTTGTCGTTGGTACTTTAAAAGCGGGTTCATCTAACTCCATTAACTCCATACTTTCCCTTCTAACACTGATTCTGCCACATATTTTGCCATTTGTTTTCCAGTGTTTTCCTCTCTCACCTGAGGGACTTCATCTGCCTGCTCAGTAACACTTTCTATCATCTCCCCATTTTCTCCAGAATTCTCATGTTCTTCTGCTTCCTGTGAACTTTGTGCAACCTTTACCTCATTTTCTGCAGAGTCAGTTTGAAGATCCTGCCTTTTCTCTGGACAGGCCCAAACTAAATACCCCTCATTTCCACAATTGAAGCATTTCATTGTTTCAGTTGACACGAAAATTACATAGTCAAACCCGTCAACCTTAAACTTGAAAACAATATTCAACTCATCTGTTCCACTCTTCAGTACCATAAACACTTGTCTTCTAAAATACATAATGTGTTTAAGCAGTGGAGATTTGCATCCAACTGGAATCCTTTTAATTGCAGACACCATCTGACCATGGCGAGACAACTCGCACTCTAAAACCTCATCTTTTATGAATGGTGGCACGTTTGACAAATTAACCTTCTTTGTGGGGTTAACAAGCGGAAAAACTTATGTTTGTGTGTTTTTTTAACACTATTCCTTGTACAACAAGTCTATTGACTTTCTCCACAGAGTCCAAAAAGAGAACAATTGCACATTTCATCCTAGACACTGACCTTATACTGCTCTGTTCAACAACAGCTCCAACTGCTAAACTACAGTGTTCCACTGAGCGCTCAACAGCGACTGGCACCTTAACTAACACCTTAACAATTCATGCATTCATGCCGATGCATGAATTGCTCGAAACCCACACCCTCCTATGGACTGGCCATAGTGGCCAGCTTGAGCGCTGAATGCGCCCTAACTGCTTTATGTTCACTTCTCCTTACTAAATAAACACTTAACTAAACTTGAAACACAACACATTAAAGAAAACAAGCTTTGAAAAAATAAAACTGAGACAAACCGTCAGAGAAGGAAATTCAGACGCTCTCACAGATGCGCTCCACTCACTCAACACTCACGCACATGCGCACAGAGAGAGACAGAGAGAGACAGAGAGAGAGAGAGAGAGAGAGAGAGAGAGAGAGAGAGAGAGAGAGAGATAGAAGGGTAATTACTACACACAGCTAACGGCTAACCCCTCTACCAGCTATTACACCTCTACAGTGGCATGTGGTCAAATGTTTATTAAAGGCAGAGGCTAATTTTCCAGCCAAGACCTACGATCCACAAAGTACCTTCAAATAACCAATTAAGGAATATTATAGATTGCAGATCATTGATTTTGAGGGCTGGATCCAGCCCTTGGGATGGAAAAGAGGAGTGAGGGATATACTATCATCTAACAGGGCTGAGTGGAAAGGTCTCTCAGCCACTGATGAGCCATCAGATGTTAAATAGGAACCCTGACAGCCCACAGTTCACCTTAGAGCATTACCTGACAGAAGTTTTCAGACAAAACAGAAGCCTGTAAATGTGGATTAAACAATAATGCATGTTGATTCAATTTTGGATGCACAGATATACAGTATTTATCCCCAGCCATTAGAGAGAGACACATGTCAGAGCTGTAGCCTTGTGAGCAGAGCTTACGCTGTGGTAGTATCACATGTGACCCAAGGTCCTTTCCCAATTTTGTTCCCCTCTTCTCTTCTGTCAATTCCTGTTTCCCTTACCCCTTTCCTGTCTAATAATAGCAAAAAATGCCCCAAAATTCGAAAGGCTGACAAACTAAATGGCAGAGAAAAGCTGGTGCTTTTCAAGTGTAATTGCTAGTGGTACCAAGAATGTTTCACTTGTGTAACAACACCCAGGTAAATTGCTGAGTTGTCGATGGTCAAAAAACACATAAGTTAAAGGCTATTGCCAACATGGCGGATGTATTCTCACCTGCATAGCCACTTAACATACTTCATCAGTGGTAGGAAAATAAGTTCTTCAAATTCAGAATATACTATGAAAGTACGGGAATTTGGACGCAGCCTTGGACTGACCCTGGTATTTCCCAGGGATATGTAGAGGTGGTCCAATGGATATTTGAGCTAAGAGAACAGATACTCTATTAAGGCCAATTGTTACAGGCCACAGACTAATCTAGTATGACAGACCAGAGGTGTCCTGATATTTCTTCTGCTCTTGATGAATGGACAGCCAATGTCCCACACACTGTCACGTCAGGCCAGACCCGAAACAGATTGAGAGATAGAGCGGAACAGCCAGATTGATGGGCCTGAAGCCTCACTATTTCCCTCATTTAAGAAGAAACACTCTCTCTTACACACACATGCAGAAACACACTGTTTTGTAAGAGAGTCATCACTCATTTGTTTAATGCCTTCTTTCCCAAAAAGGGAGGCCTGTTTATTGGTCAGCTTGAGAGAGAGGAACACCGACTGTTGCAAACATATCGTGCCATTTCTCTTTAGCATTATCAGATATGTCAGTATCACTCTAATATGGTCAAGGTTCATTTCAGATTTCATTGAAAAGGATCATTGCACATTCAATAATTACAGCAACATCAGCATGGTGAGATCCAGGGCCTGTTGAATCAGCTTGACCTGAACTCTACCATGAATCTTCAGGTTGCTGGTCACCCTGCTAAAAAGAACAGCATAGCTGGTCACAGCATATGTTGTATCATGGATGCTGGTCTCCTGCACGGAATGCTAGTGTCCTCATTGGGCTTTTTAACTAGTTTTACCAGGAAAACTTGGTGAAGATCCTTGACCGTTAAAGTTTTGCGGGTAAAATGGTTATGTTAATCCACCAGGAGAACCAACAGCAGTCAGAACTGTGGACCAGTGGGCTGTGCATGTTCTCAGAACATTTAAGTGCTGTTGACTCAAGGGGACTCAGGTTCGAGTCTGACCTGGGCTGCTGTATGTCTCTGTAACAGTATAAGGATGGGCAAGGAGGAGGTGGGAACCAGGCTAAACAGACAACGTAAAGTTTAATCAGAAACTTAACATAAATGAAACATAAACATAAGGACACACATGCAACACGGCTGCGTGCATCTCTCTCTCTCGAACTCTGAACGTGTCTCTGGCTCCCCTTTATCTTGCTCTTCCATTGATCACCTGATTCAGTGCCGGACATGCGTCCTCACAGCCCGGCCACACCCTCCTCCTCGTCACACTCCTCCCCCACCCGATTCAGGCCTGAACGACACCAGACTGACCTACTACCCCCCATCTGGAGGGGAGACACTGCCCTTCCGGCCATTTTGTCAGCTAGTGTTCCACCCCACCTCCTGGGAACCTGGGGTAGAGACGAGGGGAGGCGTAGGGGGAGGGAAAGAGTGAGTGAGAGACACAGAGAGTGACAGATAGAGGGGAGAGTGAGGAAAACTTGCATGCCGGTTCCTGGACACACTGTCGTCTGGTCCTCAACTGCTCCTCTGGCGGATGGCAGCGAGCCCTTTGGCTCCCCTTTATCTCGCTCTCCTGCTGATCACCTGATTTAGAGCCGGCTGTGCGTCCTCACGGCCCGGCCACGCCCTCCTCCTCATCACAGTCTCCATCCCATCTTTCATTTCTCACCCCTAGGCAAAAATCCCAAAATGTAGAGTAAATAATAAAAACCAGCCTAGAAATTTGTTTAAAAATGCTGATCAAAGCTGGCTTTTTCAGAAGTGAAATCAGAACTTAGAGAGAAGACCTAGAGGAGATGAAAAGGCACCACAAAATCTTTCATGTCTGATTGGTGTCCCATCCTTCTACTGCACTAATATTAGTGATGAAGATGGTGACACCTCCATCTGTCACCATGGTGACCCTTCAAGTGTTCACACGTCTGTATATATGTGCATATCCCTTGTGCCCTCTGTCCCCTCTGACCAAATCCTCCCTGTAATATAACTATGAGTGTGTCTGTGTGAAGGTCATTGTGGCCAGCGGAGCTATCACAGACACAATCACAGCCTGACACGCGCACACACATAGACTCTAATAACTTTGAGAGCGGTCAGCACCCTGTGCTTTAATAACACCCGCTGTCAGCTCCACAAAATTGTCTCGTTGGAATTCTATATGGTGTAGAGACCAAGCAACTCTGGGGATAGAGGAATGGAGCACAGCCACACTCAGCCTATTCATAGCTCTGAGATGGCTTTCCAAGAGCATGCTTTTATCTCTGTGGGGTGGGGTGGGGTGGGGGGGGGGTCAAAACACACAGGCGAAAAAAAGAAAAGACATTAACTTGCTCTGCCATGCAGCAATAAGCTTTTAAAATCAGAGCTTGTCCATCGGCAGTGGATGGGGTTATTGAAGAAAAGCCGACTTGAGATGAGCACACCTTCTACTGTGATGGACCTTCGACAGGGCCTTTCAGACATGACATGAATGCAGAGGAAGAAGGTGAGATCTTGTGCAATGCATGTAGAGGGGAGTGAAGAACATCAGAAACATGTAAAACACTAATGTGCCATAAGACTAATAATGGAGATGCATCTATGAATATTTTTATTTATTTCTAAAATGGTAGCTCAATGTATAAGACTGAATAAATGGTCACAGAAGGTGCAATGCAGACTGGTAGTATGCTTAATGGCCTTAAAACACTGCAACCAAAGCAAAATCAAGGCTATAATAAACCC
This sequence comes from Myxocyprinus asiaticus, assembly GCF_019703515.2. Taxonomy (NCBI): domain Eukaryota; kingdom Metazoa; phylum Chordata; class Actinopteri; order Cypriniformes; family Catostomidae; genus Myxocyprinus; species Myxocyprinus asiaticus. The sequence continues at coordinate 19,529,822 of NC_059376.1, read as the reverse complement.
AGAATAATGTAACATAAAGACTCCACATGTTGCTACAAACATTCCGGTCCACTGACATTGACCCCATTCTTCTAGAGTTACTGTCAAGCGGCTTCTCCCATAAGACAATTTTGCATTAATTCCAGTGGGCCCCATTTATGAAACATGAGCAGAACGAATGTTTGTGTAAATTATTCGTAAAGCTGGTATGATGTACATTTTCAGATTCATGAAAGTTTTAGTATTTTCAATACGTAAGTCGGTACAAACAAAATGTATACCTGCTCCTGTCCATCTGTAAATCATGCATAGGATATCCGAATGTGTTGTGTTATTTCAAACAAGCTGCCATGCAGTGTTGTAGTCAAACCACCTAAATCGAGACCAAGTCAAGACCAAGACCAGAGTGTATCAAGACAGAGACAAGACCAAGACTTTGAGGTGTTGAGACTAAGTCAAGACCAAGACCAAGGCAGGGCGAGACCGAGTCAAGACCAAGACCAGACCAGTGCGAGTCCCACACTGCATGACACACTTATGATAAAAATGTGGAACATGCAAACAAAAGACACTCCTTAAATTGATCTGAAAGATCCTCATTCCCATAAAAACACCCACAGAAAACAAATGAAGATTCCTCTTCATTCACCTCTTTTATTGTGTGTGTGTGTGTATCAGTGTACCATGCGAAATGTCTTGATAAAATAACAAAAAGGCATTGCAGAGGTGAATTTTATGTGTGTGAATTTTCCTTTGTTTTCTATGAGCAAACAAATAGAAACAAACACTAAGGAGCTGAAATCAACTAAACCATCTTTATTCAACACTCTTTTTCCAAGTTTTACCATCCACCTAAAACAATAACATTTTTGTGCAAGCATCGCATCAGGTTTTCTGGATGACTTTTTCCCTAGAAACCATCATTAAGTACAGAATATATCAAACAATTATTCAATACTTAAGTCTTCACATTTCTCTGTCTTTTCTTTAATATAGTAAATTTTTTGTTGTTTTTGAACCAACAACAAGCCTTGTATAAATGTGTGCAATTTTCTAACCACATAGCTAAATTTAGAAAATAGAACAAAGAATGCCAAACATAAGCAAAGCAGCCTATTTGAAATGTAAATTTTTCATATAAGTGGAGGCGCATTACTCAGTCTTCACTCTCTGCTGTCGCATCTCTAGCTCTCTCACCCAAGTGAGGGAGCGTTACCGCAGCATGTAGCATTTATGTCGGAGCTGACATTAGCTAATGTTGATGTAATGTAACTTTAAATACATTAGCTACATAGCTTTATGTGGCCTGTCATTGTTTATCACAAGCAAAAACGTAATTTAGGAACAACAATTTGTCACAACATGCTCTGTCCCCTCAATCTCTCACAAAGTTAACACTGCATTAGATTCATCCCTCAATTTATGTTAACTAAGTTAGGTAGTTTACGCACCTAGCTAGGTGGCAAATAGCTGGCAAGCAACTGAAACTAGCACCCTATAAAACAGTAAATACATAGGTAGCTAATATGTATAGCTAATACTCACTAAATCTCTTTGGGTGAGGGGTGAAGATGAGTTAGGTACAGATGCTGCGTTCCATTTAAATCAGATGTGGGATATTCCACTTGATATCTCCGATCTCCGACTAAAGGCATTCCCATGGCAGATGCTCGGAAGATGATGTTAAAGGAAACAAAACTGCAATGCTCCCATTAGCTTAGCAGGTGTTTGACTGTCACCAGAGATGTCTCCCATCAACCCAATTCATAAACAATTTGCAACGCTAGCGTTTGTGCTACAGGTGTACGATTATCAAAAGAGAGTATAATTTACCATGTTTTGAACACCTGCTACTCTGCTAACATTTGTTAAACAAGCTTTAATATCATGTAATGTTGGAACTTTGACTAATTTATCGATATTATTTAATAAAAGTGAATGTTTATCACTTATTTTGTACATCCTCCTGGGTGCCGACAAGATTGTATGACGTCACGCACCTGCATCTCAGCGAAATCAGAGTTTAAAATTTCCACACGACTTTCCAAATTGTAATTACGAATTCAAGTGGCATTCCATTCCGCTTTTCCCAGTAGGAAGTTGGAAAATCCGACTTTCCAAGTTGAATGGAATGCAGCAAGAGGCAGACTGGTAACGTTAGCTAGCTAGCTTTGCTAGCATCACTTACACTTAGCTTACCTTTCTTTATGCTTCCTTTCTAAGTGCCGATAAAAGTTTGACGTGGTCCCAGCCATCTTGGTAAGCATTGCATTGAAGAATTTACATACTGCTGTGTTTTCTTTTGGATGCTTTTTTGCAGATGAACTCTTTGTGGTTTAGGTTAGTATTTCCCAACCTTTTTTCTGCCACGGCACACTTTTTACGATTAAAAAAAATCACCCACACACTATCAGACCACTATCCCATATAACCATTGTCGATAGTTTTCCTTTTCAAGAACTTGTCCATGTTTTCTGTCTGTCTTAGTAGCATGAACTTGTAATGTTTGAAATTCGGCTATGCAAAAAACGTAAGTAACATAGGTACGCTGTATAATGAGGTCACAGATGCCAAGAGTGCTAACTGGATAATGAAAAACCAACAAATTTGTGTCTTTTCCAATTTGTAGATTTGTTCTTGCAACTTTATTCTTGCAATGACACAGCAAATAATTGTTTTATTTATTTACTGTATTTTCCGGAAATAAAGTCGCACCTGACTATAAGTTAAACCAGGTCAAAATTGTGTTGTTGATAGAGAGAAAAAAAAAACACATAAGTCGCACTGACAGAGGTTGGATCCAGCAGGCACTAGTAACCAGGAGCAGACGCCCGGCATCTATTCACCGGTTTAGATGTCAAATGCGCTCTGTGAAGATTACAGTACCTCAGAATCTACACATCAAATCACAGCGTTTTTGGACTTTGCTTTTAGTAATCATATTTAACAGTTTCTCATATTCTTTTTATGTTTCATGAGAGAAACATGACAAGTAAGCCACATCTGTTCATAACATCTGTAACTCTATGCTGTGCACATATAAACAGCTTTTAGTCTTTGAGTAAAACAATACACCTGTTGTATTCTATTCATTCATTCGGTACACTGACTGAATGTTTTTACTACAAGTGTGATGATGAAGCATCATTTTGTGGGCATGTGAGGAGTTGCGTTTGACAGCGGACTAGAGTTTGTTAGAACAATAATGTTATGATGGACAAAATTTCAACTAGTTGCATAAAATACTTTGTAATGGAAAATATACTGAATTGACAACTTTAAAACTTTTCTACCGTCTCTATGAATTCACTAAAATAAAAAAATAAAAAAATAAAAAAAGGTATTTATTTATTTTGAGGAATTTTATAATTTTCCATTGCGCACCTGAAAATTTTTCATGGCACACTAGTGGGCAAAGTTGGGAAACACTGGTTTAGGTAGCCAAATTGTATTACAGAAGATTTGTCTGACATCCCTCAGACAGCCACCGTTTCTTCTCCTGTCTCCCGCATTCACTTTCTTGGAGTGCGTGTAAAGGGGGATGGGGAGGGGTAACAGCCGTTAACAGTTACAAAAATATCAAATTAGAAATTAGTTATTGCTTGCATTTGAAGCAGGAAGTTTTACATCCAATCACAGTAACAGTTAACAAATAAATAAGACAATGCACAGGCAATTTAGTGGTATCCCCGGTGTTGTGGTCTTGACCGGTCTTGAAATAAAATCCAGAGTCCTCTTTTCCTGAGACCAAGACAAGACCGAGTAAAAATGCGGTTGAGACCGAGACTCGAGTATTACAACACTGCTGCCATGACTACATTTTGATACTTAAGTAATTAAAAAAATAATTAATAATTAAATGAGTGAAATTAACCTTAAATAATAATAAATAATAAAAAAAAAAAAAAAAAGAAAAAAGCTTTTATTTAGAAACTTTTCTTTGCTGCTTGCATTTATTTTTCAAATTAAGGTTTTTCCCAACTCTGCTTATTTCCAGCAGAAGTTCTTGACATGGGTTTGGAGTTTGTTTTTCTAAAAAAAATAAACAAATAAAATAATAAAATAAAATACTAATAATATGAATAATGCCCTCTCACTTGACTGGCTGGACATTATTTATTTTTTTTATTTGATATAAGCTCTATTATTTAGATTTCATAATTTAGTATAGGCATCGGAAAATTGCGTTCAGTTTATGTATAGTCAGTGGTAAAAACCATAAATGAACACATTGCGGGCTGGTGTGTAAACAAGAAAAAAGAAAAAGCCTGCACACTGTCGTACTGCTTTTAAATCTGTAATATCTTTGTAACGTTTGACGTAACGTTAGGAAGGAAGTAACGAGAGCTGGATCTAAGTGCAGCTAAAAAGAGTTTAATGAAGTGAAGTAAACAAAGTACAAAATAACAGGGTAAACACAGGAACAAAGGAAACAAGGAAACAGGAACAAAAAGTTGTTATAAGAGGGAGAAACTTTTAAGAAATGCGCGAATGAAATGCCTGACTGTTTGTTGAAAATTCTTGCGAATAGAGAGAATGTTCTCTGACGCACGGGACTGTTTGGTCTGTGCGTGTATGTTGTGGTGCTGAAATGTTTTGTATTAATGCACTGAAATGTTATGTTCTTGTATCCAGTATTGTTACTGATGATAATATTTAGATTGTAACTAATACCTATAAGCTGTTTTATGAGGTGGGATTGAAAATGTTGTCCGTTCATTTGTGTGTTTGTCTGTTGCAAATGTAAACAATGCAAATGAGATACATTTTCTTGAAAATGTAAGTCTGAAGTATATTGCTTGTCAATTGAACATGAATTTGTACATGTGAACGGCATGTTTTAGTAAAAACGCAAGTTACAAAATAATTATATTCGTTTTTATAAATATTATTAAATCAAAATGTTAATATAGGTAACAAAATCTTTAAAAGAACACTGCATTAGTTGTGCATAGATTAACCACACTAATGAGGAAATTGAGTAAGGGGGTGAACATGGTTAGAGTGCGGATTTGTTTTCCGGTCCTTTGGTAGAAAGGAGAAAAAATGTTGGCCCTCGCCCCCTTCAAAGTTGCCCATCCCTGTATTAGACTGTTTAATTCACAGAAAGAACCTCTGATGACAGCAAAGTTTACTGTAAGTTCCTCACTTTCTTTTTAGATGCAAGTGTTTGCTGAATCAGTATTTTATGATGTGAATGACTTTTTTAATTTATTTTCCTTTTATTCCTGTTCGCATATACGTATGTTAAAAGTTTCCTATTCTCATTTACTAGCAAGTCTGAAGCCTTCCTAATATGACATTTCATGGCCGTGGATTATGATAATTGTGAATGAACGTGCACGCACGCGTTTGGAATTCACAAAAATACACATGCTATACTAACAAATCTGGGGAGTACGAAACGTTCTTGACTCAGGCGGTAAGTTTTCGGAAAGCTCCATTTTACAACAAAATTACTCCCAATTCTTTCATATATTTACGAAATGTTCATGAATGAGGCCCAATGTGTTTACCTTTTTCTTTGGTGCTACTGATAGTGTGTTGTATGAGCAACGCAGACACATGGGTTCTGGTCCCATGGAAACAAGAAGTAATTTGTGCATTCATAGATTCAATGATGAGCGTGATTCAAAGTTGCATTGTCCATCTAAGATTGCATTTTTACTCCACTGATGATTAGGTTTAGGGTTGGGGTTTGGGTTAGGGTGTATTCCTGTTAACTGTATTACATCATTTACAACTAAAAACAGCTTGTTGGGTTAGGGTGTCATTCCTGTTAACTGTATTACATCATTTACAACTAAAAACAGCTTGTTTCACAACTTTCTTTTAGCACCACTCTGTGGAAATTTCACCCAGAATCTGGAGCTTACGCCCATTCGTTCAACTACACTTCTAGCTTTGGCCACAGGGGGCTGTAGTTTGAATTTTGGCAAGCACATACCGATTTTAGCCAAAGAACTTTGAACCTATTGACACTGAATTCACAGTGCGATTAGTTTGAATACTAAGGGATACAAGCAGCACATTGTTTGCTAGTCAATGGAGTAACTAAATAAAACCGCAGCTTTATAACTGATTGAATTAACATTTAATAATCAAATGCACTCTCCGAAAATATTTAGAATATCTGGCATATTTAGAAAATATACGATATCATCTGAAAGTTAATTAGCATTATAGTACTTAGCTGCTTTTAGTTGGTAGCTTGTAGTGTGCATATAGTGTAGCTTACTGCATATTCATACTGGTAGCTTGACTGTAGTTTGACTTCTTTAAATTATGAGTAGCTTGAAGCTTGGAATACAGTTTCAAAGTAACTTCTGCAACACTGGTAAATGCAACATATATTATAGACAATATGGATGTGCCCGAAGCCGAATACCTTATTCGGAAAGGCACGAATAATGACTTCAAAACAAATAGCGAATTCATCCGAATAAGATAAAAAAATATTCGTATGACTGATTATCCAAGAAGCACAAGGATAAAGCGGCTTTTTAAATAAACATATTCAAAATTACAACGAATTTATGAATCTGTGCAGCCATTTTTTCTAAAGTGTAAACCTTATGAATGGAAATCTGCACGGTGTGATTTCAAATCGGATGGCCGCAGTCTTGACTCCGTTTGCAGTCTCTGTTAATTGTGTGCATCTGGAGATTGTCAAGTTGAACATTAACTAAGATACAACATCATTTACAATTTCCACTCCTTAAAATGTCTGTTAATGTATCACAAGATTCCCATGTGATTCCCGTGTATTTATTTATGGCCTAAACCTGAGCGCGATGTTAAATTCCTGACCTGAAGTGATGAATTCACGTTGACAATATTTATATCCATATGAGCAATTAAGGTAATTATCAGGTTGACTTTATTCTGAAAAAAAAAAAAAATAAATAAAAATGTAAAATGCTCCATAAAGGTTTAAATGCTCAATAGAGTAGCCTATTTATCTCCTTACGTAAAACGAAGAAACTTAAACATGCTCCATCTTTTTTTCTTCTTCTTTGTGCTAAATTAGAGAATGTTAAGTGTTCTTGAACTCTGGAAAGGCACTATATAAATTTAACATTATTATTATTATTATTATTATTATTATTAGCCTATTATTATTGTTGTTGTTGTTGTTATTTGATTAATAATGGTGTCCTATTGTAAAAATGTCGGATATACTTACGTCCCGTTTCACTTGTTTATAGGCTCTATTGATTTTATTTTCATTTCTTTTAATGTTTGAATTTGTATTTATTATGCACTGCAAAATGTGTGCTTGACATTTCACATTTTGCTTGACACCTCCTGCCTCCAGAATAATGTTGTTATGCATGCACAGACAAATTAAAATTCTGTTTAGCTGAAATACCAGGAGAAACCACAGTTAACAACATATTCCACAGTTAATGTAGCCTAAAAATTCAGCTTCAACTGGCAAGAAAAAAAAAAAAGAATAAAATAATATATTTTTTAATAATAATTGTATAATAATAATAATAATAATAAGTATTATTATTATTAGGATGTTATTATGAAAAGGCATTAACAAGGCATATTTTATTAATATAAATTATACATGTGAGAGTAACATTTAAAAATGGGCGTTTCATTTAATTTTGACGCACTTCCGGTTTAAGCCACACCCACACCCAGTTCTATCCGAATACAGAGACAGATACAGATAATTTTGTCATATGAATAGATACAGATACAAATACAGATAATGGATTCACTGCACACACCTAATAGACAATAATATATTATTATATTATTGATGCAATACATTTTATTTATCATATTATTGATGCAAAAATAAAATCATGATTAAAACGGATATCACGAAGCAGGGATTAAAAAGTAATTTTGATTAGCCAGTAGGACCAAATAGAATGTTCTGTTAATTTCAGAACATCTTAAGTGCTGCTATCTGCTTCCTTTCTTGGAGCACATATGCAAGTGTTTGTTAAATTAACATCAAAGGAGTGGCGGCAGCATGTTTTTAATATAAAGAAAAACCAGTACACTAAGCCTGCAGCATCAGGCTAAATAAACCAGTGTTAGCTGGGGGCTGTGTGTGTGGATGTGGGTGGGGAGTTTGGGTTGGGCCTGGTGGTTTGCTTAGTTTGTTTGTGTGCAATAATGGGTTTCGGGCTCTGTTTGGAGACGTTGGGATTATTAGACTCGCCTCCTGTACCACGGCAATACTCCTGGTCATCAGTGTTCGGCCCCCGCGATCACTGATTAACATAATCAGTCGTGCATTAGTTATTCATGCGCGATGCGGAGGCACTCAGGGGGTTGCAAGCTCACTCTGTCTAATAGCTTGTGTTAAATATTAAAGAAGAACATGCAGAAGGGAAAGCATTAACATGGCCATCCGCTCCGGCCTGACCAGCCACAGGCTGCAAGCCTGGATACGTGTGGCTAAGAGGGACTCAAACTGCCTGTGGCACTTCTAGAATCTCATAGCTTTGTAAACGTTCTCTCCGGCTATGTATTCAGAGGGGCGCAGAATGCATGGTAGGTATGCTAATGCAAATTGCTCAGCCTTGTGTTAACATAAAAGAATCACAGGTAATATTAGGACATGCTGATAATCTTCTGCATTTGTCAATTAGATTGTGTGTAGGGTGTGTTTACATGCACATGTAAGGCAGGATTTCAGATCTTGAGGTATGCGTAGAAACCCGACCATGCTGCCATACCCCGCCAAAAAGAAAATGTAATTTTCAAAAGCAGTGTTGTAGAGTTCTTAACTAAAAGTAGCGACACTACTAACTTAACAACATTTTTCAGTAGCATGACAGTAGAAAAGCTATTTTCACAAAGGTGTAGCTTTCCATTAATGAGCTACATATTCCAATGTAGCGCTAAAGTGTCACAAAATACCACATTTGTTACAATGTATTGCAAATGCAGAAATGGAACCAAGGGTGTAATCAAGTTTGCTCACCTAAACCGTCCACTCTCTCATGTTGTGCTGGGAAAACCAAATCACTTAAGTGAATCAGTTCTTTTGGACGGTTCATGTAAAGTAACAAGTTCACATGATTCACTGATTCACTTAAGCCCGCACAGCCTTAGGGACTTTACCTTCTTTTTTTAAGCAAAATATTTAGTGAATTGCTGCTGTGTATCACTATTTTCTGTTTTCTAGTTTATTAGTTTACATGATGTATTAATGTATGTTTAATTTAATGTTGACACCCTATTTGTTTTACCCCTTATGAAAATAAATCATGATTTTACTATAGTTATATTGTGGTAACCATGGCTGTAGTAACCATGGTTTTTAGGCAGAAACCATGGTTTTGCTATAGTAATATTGTAGTAGCCATAACTTTAGTAACCATGTTTTTATTTAGCTAACTAATTTGTTAAAAGAGTGGCTTGACTGTAGTTTAACTATTTTAAGTTATGAGCAGCGTGCTTGGAAAGACACTTATTAGAATTTTTAAAACAAAACATATCATAGCAAAAAAATTTACAATACTGATATCTGTATATATATATATATATATATATATATATATATATATATATATATATATATATATATATATATATATATATATATATATATATATATATAATTATTTCAGATGGACAACAAAGGGAAAATAAAGTGGCTTAAGAGGGTACAAATTTAATTAAAAACAAATTGCCAACAGTGTTGCAATCACTGCTTTCAGTGTAGACAGTTAAGCTGATTATAATAGGAGTGTTCTAGTTTTGTCACCTTGCAACACTCTGCCCATGTCCGTCATAGATACAGTGTAACGTTAGGGAAACCATGGCGAATTATATATATTATATTTTATATACATGATAATGATAATACCACCAATATTCGAGCACTAATGTACACATAAAAGGGCCATAATGTTGCAGGTGCCACTGATAAAAGGAACTAGTGGAGTGTTACCAGGAACCAGAGACTGAAAATAAAATGTTTTTCATTTCAGTTCGTCCTGAACAGAAACTGTATTTTTTTTTGTTCCGGTTCGGGTGTTCTGCAGCCTCCTTTCCAAATGGTAACCAGTTAGAACATAATAAAAGAACAGTTAATAACGTTCTTTTTAAAATGACAGTACTCTGTGCTAAAGGTGGGTGGACTTTTTGCCTCTAATAATGTTTCCCTTGTATCTGGATTAGCTGTGCATGTATATGTAATAATTATACATACAGTAGTTGTTAAAAAGGTCTTCATTCACAGAATGCGACATCCACAATGGCCAATTAGGCAAAAAAAATAATAAATAAATAAAAAAAAATAATTAATTGATGCAGCAGTTTCCTTCAGGATCAAAGCATGTTTAATTTTTTTTTAATACCTGCCAGGAACTAACAACATTTATATTACTGGAAGCTGATATATGAAGAGATTGGAGATTAGGGTCTGGGCATGAAGATGTTTGACAGCCATATGGAGAGATGCCCATAGGCATTTATTCAGAAATGTGTAACCCACATGCTGGGAACTACAGATTTCTTAGATGGACAGACACTTATTAGGGCCATATATAGACTTAAATGGGGCTCTACACACCCTTGCCTGCTTTCAAGTGCTGGCCACACTAGAGGTCGACCGATAGTGGATTTTACCGATACCGATAACTAAGTTGGGCAGTACCTGCAGATAACCGATTAATCAACTGATAGTTTAAAAAAAAAAAAAAAAAGAAAGAAAAAAATAACACAAAGGAAAATAGTGCTGAACTGTATTACAAAAATAAACAGTACTGACTGTACCATGAAAATATATTGTACTTTTTTAAATGAAATAAATAATATTAATATATATGAACTAATATTGTAATTTTAAAGTCAGCTGATTTTTAAATTGACGTTGATTCCTTAGTCCACAAAAGGGCACAATAAATACATAAACCATTCAGCACCTTTATATTATTGCATAGAACATTCCTATCCTGGCTGTTAAAAAAGAGCATTTCATTTTCAACTAATGTGCATAAAATAAATAAATTAAAAGATTTAGTCGGTCCATATTCTCAAATGTTAATTCAAAAGTAAAATGGGGGAGGGGGAAACACTTCAATAGACAGTTCACATGGTGTTACACTTGCACTGATTCCTACTACTTCAGACTCCAGACATAATAACAGCGAAATACCACATTGTTTTTTATTCAGTACAGTTGTATGTAGAGTAGCAATATTCACAGATAGCAGTGGTATTCAGCTGAACTCGATGGTGAAGCGGCTCAGACTATGAGTCCAGGCCAAGGGCTGTTCAAACAGACGGAACACAACAGACTGGAACCAAATGCGAGGATCTCGAGACATACATTTCCAAGTTGAACATCTTTCCTGACAAAGCATTTAAACAACTAATTTTAATCTGAGAAATGCTTATAAGAGAGCAAGACGCAACGGCCAAAGAGGCTGTTCACACCAAACGCTTTTGCAACCATCCATTTGTTTTTCTATGTAAACGTTTCCCTTTTTTTTTGGTTTATTTAGCGTCTCGTGCAGGAGCGCTGTTTTTTAGATGATGTGTCTAATTAAAAGGAACTTTAAAAGCATAGTGAGACACCTGCTTTCTGTTAAACTTTATTTGTTGCGCTGTGTCTAGCCTTTTTTAGCACAATAATTTGATCGATCTGAAGTCATTGTATTACAGTGAGGATAACAAAATTTAATTGGAATCAGATGTGTTTCTGATTTGTTTATATGTTTTTCATGGCTGCATGAAGTGACATTTAAACATTTGGGTAGGACTTGCATGTATTTTTGTCACATTGTTCTAACTACTTGAGGTTAGCTTTAAGTGAGTGTCCTCTCCACCTTGTCGGCAGACATACTGCTGTTCTCTACTAATGCAGCATCTAGTCAACAAATTAATTACTTTATATTGATATGACATCATGTACTGTATACATAACCTTTCGTTGTTGATGTTTTAAATCTGCATCTGAAGTGTTCCGCTCCATGAAGAGTGTAGTCTCACGTGTCAAAATATACACCACAAGGCATCAGTGAAGTGATAGTTTTTATTTTGCCTATAGAGGCCGCTCTCCTACTGTATAACAACAGCAGACACTTCCCAGCTGCTCAGCACTGGATGCAACAGGGAAAAACTATCGGTGTGTATTTTTGCCAATAATGATAGTTCCAGAAATCTGTTATCGGTGCCGATTAATCGGCAAAACCGATATATCGGTCAACCTCTAGGCCACACAGTGAGTGTTGATGTTTGAGTGGGTTTATTTTTCTTTGCCTCTGCTCTGGCGGGCAGTGCGAGGTGAGGCACATGCTGTCTTAAAATAAAGACCCTACTGGGCATTTAGGAGCTCACTGGCCCTGTCCTTCTGCCCCCAATTCTTGATTAAAGCCAACAAGCAAGCAAGCTTAGCAGAGCGTTAAAGCTGAAACCAGCCATAGACGGGGAAAGAACGACTGAGGGGGAGTTCTCTCTCTAGGCCAGAAAACGATAAGAAAAAAAAAATGTTGGAGCAAATAAGACCAAAAAAAAAAAAAAAAAAGGATAGAAATTATTGAGACTTGAGGCCTGAGAGGAGTGGAGGAAGAGGAGAACATAAAAGAAGAGAATTAAAGATGGAGGGAGGAGAACGAGTGGCTAAGTTTGTACTGTGACTGCCGCTGAAGCCCGAGGAAGTCATTAGGAGACCAGTGACCTCACTGGTGTAGCCCTCCAATAGGCCACCCACTGACATGATGTCATACTTCATATCAGCCCTCATCAGATATCCACATAACATCTCCAGGAACTCATGTGGAATTCTGCCCCTACCGCACAGTACACCTGATTATCTCACTGTAGCCTCCAGCCTCTCAGATACAATTTGCAACATTCTCGTCACTTGGGGGAAACAAAATGGGCCCATTAGAAGTTAATTCAATCAACCTGTCATGTAACCTCTTCAGCAACAGTGCAGCTGAATTTCACCGCTTTTGGGAGGCAAGGAATTATTTTATTGTCTAAATGTTTGCGAGTTATTAGAATTATGAATCAAAAGCTAATAACTGGCACAATGACACACTTAAAGGGATATTTCTCCCTTTTTTTTTCTGTCATCATTTATTCACCCTTTTGTTGTTCCAAAAATGTACAACCTTTTTTTTTTTTTTTTTTTAAACAGAATTTTATGGACCGAAAGCCTCTGTCACCATTCACTTTCATTATTATTATAATTTATTTAAAAAAAATTATACAGTGAAAGAGAATAGTGATTAAGGCTAACATTCTGCTGAACACCTTCTCTTGTGTTTCAAGGAAGAAAGAAAGTAATATAGGTTTGGAAAAAAACAAGGGTGAGTAAGTGATGACAGAAATAAAACTTTTGGGTGAACTGTTATTTGCTTAGCTCAGTTGTTCTCAAGCCTTTTACTAAATATGTTTTGAAATTTCTTAAAATGTCTCCTCTCCATTAGAAAGGCTTAGAACTGCTCGGTCAGACATGTTACACTATTGACATATACTCAAAAGTGAGTGCTGAATCCAGTGTTTCTGAGTATACTGAATATTAATATTATAATATATAATTTTCAGCATATATATATATATATATATATATATATATATATATATATATATATATATATATATATACTCAGATTTTAATTTCAGCTTTTAATTAGACATTTATTCTATTTTACTTATTTGTTTATTTTACTGTCTCCCAATGTTTACACCACTTAAAGCCCCTGAAATAAATAAATACAGTTAATTTGAACTCAGAAATGTTAAAAAATTTCATCATTGATCATTGTAGAGATGTGTTCAAGTAATTGTTTTGTGTAAACTGCATTTTATTATATTTTTGAATAACTTCCGTAATAGATACGGAAAAAAAAGTCATGTCATTGACCCATTTAATATGAATATATTGTAGATTTATATATATATATATATATATATATATATATATATATATATATATATATGTAGCATTCAGACATTTTCCAGAGTCATGTTGCATACCACCTCGGGACATTCCATGTACCACCGGTACCACAGATAACCTCTGTCTTAACGTATTACCAGAATTCCTATTAATGAGAATGAGACAATCAGACAAACCTTGTGGAATTAACCACATGCATAATATGTTTTGAGGATATCACCTCAAGACAATGGCGAGCACAGTGACTGGGTGAGCAAGGGAAAAAAGCGAAAGCAAAAAAAAAGTCCTTATTAACAACAGTGGCTTTGCAAATTGAACGGATGCACAATTCATCAAGTCCTTTCTCCCCAGCCGGTGGAAGCAGGAAGGCCAGCCGAGCCAACTAATGACCTGGAAATAGTTCCTCTAGGCTTCCTGTAATGATGCGACTGCTTGGGATTTCTTTTTTAATTTGGTCCTTAAGAAAATAACAATCCTCGGTGGCAAGTGCTCATTATGAGCCAGTTGTCGTGGGTGACCATTAGGAAGTGAAAATAACCTTGCTCATTTATGGCCAGCAAAAACACTTAAGTTGGAAGGCCCCAAGGCCAGGCATGTGTGTAAAGCATGAAATGTCCGAAAATAACTGCGCTTTTCAATGGTAAGAGCTGCCAGCGTGATTTGTATGGAAAGAATGAATGTGTGTATCGAGTTCGGTGCTATCTTTAAATGATTCCATCGGGGTATTATGAAGAAATGTTATTTTTAGACACCTGGCATAAAATAGATAGATGGATAGATAGATAGATAAATAGATAGATTTGATTATTTAAAGGTTATTATTTTGAAGATGATAAGCAACAAATACATCTTTATACTTTTCTGGAATAAAAAGCAAATAATTAAAATAAACATTATAAATAACCATATGGTGAAATATTTTAATTAGCAATTACATTAGACATTTTTGCAGCTCCTCTATATAGAACAGATTTTTAAGATTAACAAGGTGTTTCCTATCATGGCATAATCACTATAGGAATGATCACTATAGTAATCTCTATAGTAATATAGAATATACTAATAATTCACAAGCAATATCTTAAATTCCCATGTGACTAGATGAAAAGGCCAGTGATGAGAAGGGTAGTATATTGTGGTTTCCTAACACTGGCGGGAGGAGGGAGTGGCTAGGGGCTGTTTAAAATGAAGGGCTGGGGAGCACTGAGGCATGGTAAGCAAAGAGCCGCTTGTCTCCAACCACTGTTCATACCCATGGGCATGCTAATCAAATCTCAGCCCATCACACACACTCACAACACTTACAGGCCACGATGACACCCGCACACGAAAACACACATGCAATTCAATTCCAAACAAGTGAGTTTCTTTTCCCTTTCCTCACAGCTGTGACACTTGAGTATTTCCATTCATTCCATCATGCAAAATTATCAACAAATGCAGTGAAGCTGTTGAATTCGTAAGGCTTAAACTTGTTTATGCTTTTTTATAATCGATTTGATTTACTGTTTGTTTGTTCGAGTATGTTTTCAGTTTAACTCTCATGTTTTGTATGGGGTCTCTGAGACCCCAAGGCCCTTTTAACATCTAAAAAACATACTTATTATTACACTTAAAGTTTGAGGTTGAAACTTAAGGAACTTTCCTAATCTTATGAGAACTGATTATAAACAAAATGTCAATTAATAACACATTTCAACCCTTTCTCAAATGCTACATTACATTTGTTTTGGGTCTCAGAGACCCCAGATATAAAGTATAAATAAATACAATGAATTTTCACTTGATGAGGATCTCTGACCGGTGAACACCCTGTAGAAATCCACCCCTGTTAATTGTTTATTGTGATTTCTGTAACACTTTATAAAAAGGTTCCTATTGTTAACATTATTTAATGAATTAGGTATCATGATATAACAATAAACAATATATTTTTAAAGCATTTATTTATCTTGGTTAATGTTATTTTGTAAAAATACAGTTGTTCATTGTTAGTTCATGTTAGATCATAATGCATTAAGCAATGTTAAATTACAGTATACAACTTTTAATAAAAAAAAAGTATACAGTATGCTGTATATATAAATGAATATACTGTATATTCATAGTGTAGGCCTACCTGAGATATAGTGTACCTCATAGAAATGACAAGACACATTATTTTAATCAGACAAAAAGGCTTTATAGGATAGGCTTTCTAATAAAGTTCAGTACAGTGGTGTAATAGCTTTACACTGGCATCATCCATAACCAGAGGCCCAAAAACATAGCACAAAAATGTTTTAAGAGACAGTAAAGCACTGTAATTTCACTGTAAGTTGAACAAGTGGAAATCTGCACCGTGTTATGAAATCCTGAAATTAACTTTTCAACGCTTCAAAATAGTGCTACACTATAAAAAATGCTTTCTCGGGTAACCTAAAAATGTGCTTCATGTGGCAACATCTACATGTATTGGTTTTGTTCAAGTCAAAAATATTATTTAACATCACTGAATCAACCTGACTACTTTAGGTCACACTAACAAATGTCTTTTTAAGGGTGAGATCAAGTACAAATAGCTCCTTAAGGTAAAGATTGTAGGTTACCTTTTTTTATTATTATTATTTTTTTTATTTTATTTTTTTTCAAAAGAAAAAAAAAAAAAAAGAATAGCCCATATAATGTACTTCATGTGGTAACATCTATTTTAACTGGTTTGAATGACGTAAAAAATCTTCAACATCACTAAATCAACCTGAATACATTAGGTTACAGATCAGGAAGAAATAACAATTGTTGGTTACCACTTTTTACAGTGTATAGTCCTATCCCCACAGATTTAAGTGCTAGTTTATCATAAGTCTTTATTATTTCTTTCCCCATTTCCTATTTTTCATATCTTCCAGTTTGACTTTTCAAGTACTTTGTAATTCTAAGCGATAGCAGGCGGTGCCTGCCGTACATTAAAAGAAAAACCTTAATGCACTGTCATTACTTATACAAGGAGTAAACATAATAAAATCAAAACATACAGACACTATATTGTGAGAGCTCTCTATTTCAGCCATTGATCTGACCCTGTCCCCTCTTATCATAAAGCATGTCCATAGTGTCTCTGTCAACAGCTTCCTGCTTAATGTGATATCTCCCTGATTACTGTATCCACTCCCCAGCCCTCCCTCCAACCCTTTAATGCACAGAGCACTTTCAAAAAGCATTTGTTTCTCTCAAGATCAAAATAACACCAGGCCATCTGTAAGGAAAGAGGCATTATGGTTCCTTTTTTTAAAAGGTGCTCTCCGGGGACCGACATTGATTCATTAATGAATGAAAGTGGGCAGACAAAATGTTTGCATGCCTCCCCTTTAACATGCTCCCTCATAGCTTTGCGTTGCATGTTATTATACAGCGGAAAGAGGAAGATGTTTGCATCTTCATAAAATATTCATTGCCATGGCTAGAAGGGTTGCCGGCATGGATCAACCCACACAGAGAGCAGGATTAAGCCAAAGATAGTGTGAAAGATATCTATTCTTTTGAATCGCATGACCTGTGAAGAAACACTGGAACTGATAAAATGCATTTATTTACTTGTATTCAGAGGTGGGTAGCAACGTGCTACATTTACTCAGTTACATTTACTTTTTGGAAAAAATGTACTTACATACATAAAAGTATGTTTTATGGTGGGAACTTTTCAGTCTTACTCAAGTAAATTTCTGATGAAAATGTTTTACTTTTACTTCGTTACAATGGGTGGCATTCCTGTCGTTACATTACTGGTTTTAATTTAATAAGTGTTAATAAATGCGTAATTTATTGAGATTTTTGAATTGGACTCTTACGACAGCGAAAATTCACAGCTGCACAATGTCACTCGAGTTGCGTTCAACACTACAGCAGCAAGCGTGCAAAACAAACATGTCTTCACTCCACACAATGCCTTCATTTTACACCAAGACAAGGATATAGTTCAAGATTAAAATTGCAGCTCCAACTTAAGGAAACACGGTGAGGTAAATTTTAGAGATTGTGACAATGTGGGCTTGTCTGTGTCATGGTGATACTCATTTATTTTCAGCGTGAATCTGTGACTGTGGGCTCTTATGACCTCAGTTTCTAAGTTTGCATTTTTATATCAGCGCTGCAACATATCAGTGCCTACTATATAAATCCTTGTAAACATCCGTGTTAAGTGCAAATGTTTTTCCCTACCTATCGCGATTGTGAGCATTTCTGCATGTACAAGGTTGGCACATGCACAGCATTTGACAGATGCGGGTGGCTTTGTCCTATGGACAACAAGCTTCCAAACACAGAGAAAAGGTGCAATTTACCCTTAGTGTACAGAACTAATTATCTAAATTCTTTCGACACTGACAATGCTGGACCATCACAACTAAATTCACCCAGGATGTAAAAAGCTGTGAAGTAATGACAGAAGGCATGAATAAAGCATGATCTTGCTTCAGTGTATAATTAAACATTTTATATAATTAAGGACTGTGTGAAATTGTTCAAGTTTTTCACCATAATAATTACTAGAAAAGGGTTTCCAAACTTCTCTTCTAATTGACAGATTCATCCAAATCTGAGAAGCATCCTTAAAGTGATAATTCAGTCTTTAATTAATATTTAATAAATATCATCATTTCCCCACCCTCATGTTCTTCCAACCCCGTGAAACTTTCTGTATTCTGTGGAACCCAAAATATGTTAGACAGAATGTTAGAGACTGACAGTCTCAGCCAACATTCCCTTTCAAAATATGGAGGGAAAAAAAAAAAAAAACATGCAGTGAATGATGATTAAGGTTAGCATTCTATCTAACATCTCCTTAGGAATAATTGAAAATTCTCGCATCATTTACTCACCCTCATGCCATCCCAGATGTGTGTTCTTCTACTGAACACAAAGATTTTTAGAAGAATATCTCAACTCTGTTAGTTTATACTAGAATACAAGTGAATGGGTACCAAAACTTTGAAGCTCAGAAAGCACATAAAAGCAGCATTAAAGGAATTCAAATGACACTGGTTCAATCTATGTTTTTAGAAGGGATATGATAAGTGTGGGTGTGAAACAGATCAATATTTAAATTCCTTTTTACTAATAAATCTCCACTTTCACATTCTTCTCCTTGTGTTTTTGGTTATTCAATTCTTTGTGCATATCACCACCTACTGGGCAGGGAGGAGAATTAATAGTAAAAAAAGGACTTTATATATTATAAAGTTAGAGATATTTATCTGTTTCTCACCCACACCTATCATATTGCTTCTGAAAATCACTGGAGTCATAAGAATTATGTTTATGCTGCCTCTATGTGCTTTTTGGAGCTTCAAAGTTCTGGTCACCATTCACTTCCATTGTAAGGACCAACAGAGCTGAGATATTCTTCTAACAATCTTATTTTGTGTTCTGCAGAAGAAAGAAAGTCATACACATCTGGGATGGCATGAGGGTGAGAAAATAAGAGTATTTTAATTTTTTTAGTGAACTATACCTTTAATTTGATGCATGGAAGAAAGAAGTAATATTGGTTTGGAATAACATGGTGGTGAGTGATGACAATTTCCATTATTAACAATAATATTAATATTATTATTATTAATCATTCTGTAATGCATGTTAAATGTATATCATGTGTACTGGAATATAGGAGAGTAAACATCCATTATGTTATATGTGAAAGTAAATAGTTACTCACTACTTGAGTATTCTCTTTATTGGATACTTTCTTACTCCTACTCAAGTAATTTTTTTACATTATTACTTGTACTATTTTTAAAGTAATTGTACTTTTACTTGAATAATGTTTTTGGCTACTCTACCCACCTCTGCTTATATTTGAGGTGGTGGGTGGAAAATGGTATTCCCCAAGGGTTAACTTTATATGTCACTTATTTATAATTAGTATGCTTCCTTATGAGCACACATATCACATCTTTCAATTGATTACGGAGAATTTTCATCCATTCTAATGTGTGAAACCTATTTAGATCTCTACATTATAAAAGCTGAAATCTTAACAAATCTGATTAAACCACACCACAACATGTCTTAATGTATCTTTAGTGAGTTGTTAATTATGATGAATAGTTAAATGTTAAACCTAATCAAATTAATTGCAAGTTTCCAGCATATGACCATAATTAAATGGAATCAGAGTTACATCATTTGACAAAGTGAAACATATGAGGCTGGCTTTCTTCTATGGGACACTGTAAAAGGAATATTCTTTGTTTAATATAATTTAAGCTCAATTGACTGCATTTGTGGCATAATGTTGATTACCATAAAAAGTAATTTAAATTTAGCCTTCCTTTTCTTTAAAAAAAAAAAAAAAAAACAATTATAGCTACAAGATGTAAGCCTGATTTTAGTGTAATAAAATTGTGTACTAAACTTTTCTCTGTAAAGTTACAGGTATATCCAATTTTAAAACTTTTTTCTACAAGGCTGCAAACCTAAAATGACCTTAAAAACAATGACTTTACAGTTCAAATAATACAAGTTTTAACAGAAGAATTTATGTAAGTGATTTATTAAAATGTTATGCTTCACATCTGTGCCTTTAAACCCTCTGAAAATTGCCCCCAAATTCTTCCATTGTAAGTGCCTCACTGTAAGCGCGATTTCTTTTTTTTTTTTTTTTTTTAAGAAAAGGAGGGAAAAGTCTAAATTATTTTTTATGGTAATCAACATTATGCCACAAATGCTGTTGATTGAGCTTAACTTGTATTGAACCCAGAATATTCCATTAAGCGTTTTTTGCAGCTCTTTTTGAGCTGTTAAATTGTCTTAAATTTAGGACATTAGGTTGGATATTATACCCCCCCCCCCCCAAATTTAGTATATTTAAAAAAACAACTCAGTCAGCTCTTGTTTCTTATTCTCACCAATTTAGCTGTTGTGTGGGTGAAATGAATTGTGTGTGGGTGTGCTTAAAAGACT
Source organism: Myxocyprinus asiaticus (assembly GCF_019703515.2). Taxonomy (NCBI): domain Eukaryota; kingdom Metazoa; phylum Chordata; class Actinopteri; order Cypriniformes; family Catostomidae; genus Myxocyprinus; species Myxocyprinus asiaticus. The sequence goes on along the minus strand of NC_059376.1, from coordinate 19,509,013 downwards.
TCCAGCATCTCTATGAAAATACCTTTGTTCCATATTTGTATTTTTGTCTGTTTTAAGGACATGCCAGTAGATGTCACTGTTCAAATAACAGCAAAAGATGCTATATTTTACTGTACGTAGATCTTTTGTGTTGCAAGACAAATCTAAATTTATATTATGAGGTAACTATTTAACTTTTATTAAAGACATGGATGTTGATTTTAATAATCTGAGCGATTATTTTAAACAATACAAATTATGAAAGGAGATTTGGTCGAAAAGTCTATTATCCGCAGTTACATTATTGAAGTCTCTTTAGACAATTTCACATTATCATGACTATGTCTAAATGAGGCATTTGACAGCGCACTCCGCTATCACTGCATATCCTTACATTTGACAGTGAAGTGAGGAAGACTTGATGGAGGGAGGAAGTGAGAGGGAGAGAAAGAAAGCAAGGCAGAGGAGCTTGTCAGAGGAATAATACTGCTGCCTTGGTATCTTCCAAATTGACTGGGTGACAAACATGTCTGTCAAAGCTGTGCCAATTTAGTTTAGGGCCTCTCGTGATGGGGCACACACTCAATGACAGAAACAGGAAATTTCCACCGGCTGGCCACATAAATCCACAGTCTGGCCCCTGTCCAAGTGCTGAGACTGCAAAACACACATTTACACTGAACACACATGCATGCATAGACATGCACTCACACACATGCACACACACATCATAAATACAGTATATTTTATTTAAAAAATACATGTATTTGATATATATATATATATATATATATATATATATATATATATATATATATATATATATATATATATATATATATATATATATATATAAATATACACTACTGGTCAAAAGTTTTGGAACACTTGACCAAAATGTTTCTTATGATCATGAAAATCTTTTGATCTGAAGAAGTATGCTTAAATGTTTGAAATTAGTTTTGTAGACAAAAATATAATTGTGCCACCATATTAATTAATTTCATTATAAATCTAAAATGTAATTAAAAAAAAAAGTTTTTGAAATTGATGACTCATTCTTTATTTTATATATATATATATATATATATATATATATATAAATATAAAGAATGAGTAAGTGTTTCAAAACTTTTGACTAGTAGTGTATATATAAATAATATAGAATGAGTATATATATCAAATACTATATATGATATATATATATATATATATATATATATATATATATATATATATATATATATATATATATATATATATATATATATATATATAGGTATAGATATATACATACATACAAACATACTGTATATACATACATAAATATGTCTAATACATACAGTATTTGTATAAAATATACTGTATTTATGTTATTTAATATAATTAAAGTGATTGAATTTTTTCATACTCGAAATCCCTAAAGTTTGTAATAAATGACTGTTGCTATGCTTAATGTGAAAATAAATGTGATTTGGTTAATTTACAATATGTATGTGCCTTCTAAATGGTTATGTAAACCAGTGGTCATTATTATGGCATTGTAATGGTCAAATATCTGATGCACTTGATACTTACGCATGCATAACTGTCTATGTTCCCTCTAGAGATAGCTTAAGAAAATGCCAGAAAGTCAAATCTCAAGTATTTTAGTCAAACTTTGCTTCATGTGAAATTATATATGGATGTATACTTGTTCCCGTGCCATTTGAAGTGTCCTTTAAACTAAGTATATGCCCGCTGATTTGGAATCTCACTTGAGATGGCTATATACAGTTGTGCTCAAAAGTTTGCATACCCTGGCAGAAATTGTGAAATTTTGGCATTGATTTTGAAAATATGACTTTATTTAAGGGTAGTGATCATAGTTGTTTGGCTCCTTTTTAATTCATAATGATAACAGAAATTACCCAAATGGCCCTGATCAAAAGTTTACATACCCTTGAATGTTTGGCCTTGTTACAGACACACAAAGTGACACACACAGGTTTAAATGGCAATTAAAAGTGAATTTCCCACACCTGTGGCTTTTTAAAATGCAATTAGTGTCTGTGTATAAATAGTCAATGAGTTTGTTAGCTCTCATGTGGATGCACTGAGCAGGCTAGATACTGAGCCATGGGGAGCAGAAAAGAACTGTCAAAAGACCTGCGTAACAAGGTAATGGAACTTTATAAAGATGGAAAGGATATAAAAAGATATCCAAAGCCTTGAAAATGCCAGTCAGTACTGTTCAATCACTTATTAAGAAGTGGAAAATTCGGGGATCTCTTGATACCAAGCCAAGGTCAGGTAGACCAAGAAAGATTTCAGCCACAACTGCCAGAAGAATTGTTTGGGATACAAAGATAAACCCACAGGTAACCTCAGGAGAAATACAGGCTGCTCTGGAAAAAGACTGTGTGGTTGTTTCAAGGAGCACAATATGATGATACTTGAACAAAAATGAGCTGCATGGTCGAGTTGCCAGAAAAAAGCCTTTACTGCACCAATGCCACAAAAAAGCCTGGTTACAATATGCCCGACAACACCTTGACATGCCTCACAGCTTCTGGCACACTGTAATTTGGAGTGACGAGACCAAAATAGAGCTTTATGGTCACAACCATAAGTGCTATGTTTGGAGAGGGGTCAACAAGGCCTATAGTGAAAAGAATACCATCCCCAATGTGAAGCATGGTGGTGGCTCACTTATGTTTTGGGGGTGTGTGTGCTCTAAAGGTACGGGGAATCTTGTGAAAATTGAAGGCAAGATGAATGCAGCATGTTATCAGAAAATACTGGCAGACAATTTGCATTCTTCTGTATGAAAGCTGCGCATGGGACGCTCTTGGACTTTCCAGCATGATAATGACCCTAAGCACAAGGCCAAGTTGACCCTCCAGTAGTTACAGCAGAAAAAGGTGAAGGTTCTGGAGTGGCCATCACAGTCTCCTGACCATAATATCATCGAGCCACTCTGGGGAGATCTCAAACGTGCGGTTCATGCAAGACGACCAAAGACCTTGCATGACCTGGAGGCATTTTGCCAAGAGGAATGGGCAGCTATACCCCCTGCAAAAATTTGGGGCCTCACAGACAACTATTACAAAAGACTGCACGCTGTCATTGATGCTAAAGGGGGGGCAATACACAGTATTAACAACTAAGGGTATGCAGACTTTTGAACAGGGGTCATTTCATTTTTTTCTTTGTTGCCATGTTTTGTTTTATGATTGTGCCATTCTGTTATAACCTACAATTGAATATGAATCCCATAAGAAATAAAAGAAATGTGTTTTGCCTGCTCACTCATGTTTTCTTTAAAAATGGTACATATATTACCAGTTCTCCAAGGGTATGCAAACTTTTGAGCACAACTATATACTGTGAATTGCAGGACAATTGGAATAACCTCGGACTTGTAGATGTACAGACATTTGGGGTCTCATGAAAGGTATATACAATACCTAATTCAAACCAGCATACCCTATATATGTGCATACATATTTGAAAATTTACTGCCAGCAACAGATGAGTAGTGGGGGGAAAGAGGCAAATTTGCATTCAAGGTTATATGTACTGTATATACTTATGTATATCATGCTAAATTGCTAATTTGGTACTAGAAAATCACTTGCCATTATATCAAACACAGTTAAAAGCTATTTGGTTCGTTAAATGAAGCTTAACATTGTCTTTGTGTTTGTTTTTGAGTTGCCACAGTATGCAATAGACTGGCATGTCTTAAAATGGCAAAAAAGAAACAGCTTTCTCTAGAAACTCATCAGTCAATCATTGTTTTGAGGAATGAAGGCTATACAATGCTTGAAATTGCCAAAAAACTGAAGATTTCATACAAAAGTGTACACTACAGTCTTCAAAGACAAAGGACAACTGGCTCTAACAAGGACAGATAGAGATGTGCAATGCCCTGATGTACAACTAAACAAAAGGTAAGTACATCAGAGTCTCTAGTTTGAGAAATACACTATATTGCCAAAAGTATTCGCTCACCCATCCAAATAATTGAATTCAGGTGTTCCAATCACTTCCATGGCCACAGGTGTATAAAATGAAGCACCTAGGCATGCAGACTGCTTCTACAAACATTTGTGAAAGAATGGGCCGCTCTCAGGAGCTCAGTGAATTCCAGCATGGTACTGTGATAGGATGCCACCTGTGCAACAAGTCCAGTCATGAAATTTCCTCGCTACTAAATATTCCACAGTCAACTGTCAGTTGTATTATAACAAAGTGGAAGCGACTGGGAATGACAGCAACTCAGCCACGAAGCGGTAGGCCACGTAAAATGACAGAGCGGGGTCAGCGGATGCTGAGGCGCATAGTGCGCAGAGGTCGCCAACTTTCTGCAGAGTCAATCGCTACGGACCTCCAAAGTTCACGTGGCCTTCAGATTAGCTCAAGAACAGTGCGTAGAGAGCTTCATGGAATGGGTTTCCATGGCCGAGCAGCTGCATCCAAGCCATACATCACCAAGTGCAATGCAAAGCGTCGGATGCAGTGGTGCAAAGCACGCCGCCACTGGACTCTAGAGCAGTGGAGACGCGTTCTCTGGAGTGACGAATCACGCTTCTCCATCTGGCAATCTGATGGACGAGTCAGGGTTTGGCGGTTGCCAGGAGAACGGTACTTGTCTGACTGCATTGTGCCAACTGTGAAGTTTGGTGGAGGGGGATTATGGTGTGGGGTTGTTTTTCAGGAGCTGGGCTTGGCCCCTTAGTTCCAGTGGAAGGAACTCTGAATGCTTCAGCATACCAAGAGATTTTGGACAATTCCATGCTCCCAACTTTGTGGGAACAGTTTGGGGATGGCCCCTTCCTGTTCCAACATGACTGCACACCAGTGCACAAAGCAAGGTCCATAAAGACATGGATGAGCGAGTTTGGTGTGGAAGAACTTGACTGGCCTGCACAGAGTCCTGACCTCAACCCGATAGAGCACCTTTGGGATGAATTAGAGAGAAGACTGCGAGCCAGGCCTTCTCGTCCAACATCAGTGTCTGACCTCACAAATGCGCTTCTGGAAGAATGGTCAAAAATTCCCATAAACACACTCCTAAACCTTGTGGAAAGCCTTCCCAGAAGAGTTGAAGCTGTTATAGCTGCAAAGGGTGGGCCGACGTCATATTAAACCCTATGGATTAAGAATGGGATGTCACTTAAGTTCAGATGCGTCTAAAGGCAGATGAGCGAATACTTTTGGCAATATAGTGTAGATGCCTCACATGTCCTCAACTGACAGCTTCATTGAATTGTACCCGCTCAACACCAGTTTCATGTAAGACAGTAAAGAGAAGACACAGGGGTGCAGGACTTAAGGGAAGAATTGCAAAGAAAAAGCCACTTTTGAAACAGAAAAACAAAAAGAATAGGTTAGAGTGGGCAAAGAAGAACAGACATTGAACAACAGATAATTGGAAAAGAGTGTTATGGATCTTAAACCCATTGAGCATTTTTTGGGATCAGCTAGACTGAGAAGTGCCCGACAAGACAGCCACATCTATGGCAAGTGCTACAGGAAGTGTGGGGTGAAATGTCACCTGAGTATCTGGACAAACTGACAGCTAGAAGGCCAAGGATCTGCAAAGATGTCACTGCTACACGTGGATTTTTTCAACTTGTAATAGTAATTTTGCACATTATTAATGTCCTGACTATACATTGTGATCAGTTGAATATATATATATATATATATACTTTTTCTTTCCAAGGTGACCAAGCAAACCTAAATCAGAATAGTTAAACCAGACTCCTTTCAACTCAAATAATGCTTGGTTGAAAAAAAAAAAAAAGGAAAAGAATAAAGATAGCACAGATAGTCATCCGTCCCGTTGACCCCCCCCCCCCCCCCCCAACCCCCACACACACACACTCCTGTCTAAAACCCACACATACACAACACTACCTCTCTCTGAAATGCTAATACCTCTCCAGGTCTCATCCCCCTCCAACAGTAACATGCATTGACAGTCTGTGTAGCCCCTTTTTCCGGAAGGCAGAAAAAAAGACCAATGCAGCGCCTCTGTTTAGAGAGGAAATGTATTAATGTTTCAGTATGTACGGGCCATGATCAAATATGCGTTTAAAAGATGCCTGAGCCAGGGGCTGGTGTGGAATGTTGAAACGCCATGCATCTTCAAGGTTATCTGGGGGGACAGGGACCCTTTTCCCGTATCCAATTTTGCCTTATTCCTTTGAACGCATGCATTAAGTCGACGGCGGGGTTTGCGTAAGATGGTTGAAGGTGACTTTTAAAAGGCAAAGCCAAGTTATATATACCTGCTGTCTCGCACACTTTTTTAATGGCACGGAGATGGTGTGTGTGAGTCGTTTATGGGTTCGGGTTGCTGTTATGGAGTTTAAGGGTGGGTCAGCTTCAGGCGGTTCCATGTACAGTAGCTGCGAGGCTTTCACCCACAATTGCTGTCATCAGAGCGGGGGTCATTTTCTCAGCATGTGCCATGATATTAAAATTAGGTCATCATCTTTGCTGCACGGGCCGCTTTTGCTTCACCATAGAACACCACAGGCCCACTCCCGGCTCCTCATTACACCATATTTGGTCAATAAGCCATTAACATGCCGCAGAGGATGTTAATAAGCATTCCGCACAAAATAAGAGCGAAAAATGTGTGCAGAAGTATGCATGTGGAAAGAGGGTGGCCTGTGGATTAGTTCCCTGTAAAAAAGAGAAGATATACTGTACTGCAGCCTCACATAGTAAGGCCTCTGACTACATGTCAAAAGGTCTGATACAAATTGCAGATTATTCTGACCAAGAACCGTTCACTTAGACAGGAAGAGACCATCTGACCGACATGTAAAGTGCCCAACCATGGTTTGTTTTGTTTTCCTATGCTTATTATCTCATCCTTAAAACCGCTTGTTGTATCAACCTTTGCATAAAGTCAGCCAATCAGATTAGAGCTTGCCAAATCGAAAAAGTACTTTCTAGTCTGTGGGCTGAGACTAACTCTAAGCCCCTCAGACCACCACAAAGTATATTTGAGTTAAAATATGACACCAAAAAGTCACATGCTGTGACTATCAGTGGAAACAGTGGACCTTTCGCCATCTTTCATGATCAGAATCAGTCCTTCCAATCAAATTCTCCAGTTTGGCATCATAATCAAGAGCCCCTTTGTAGCATTTTAATTTTATCTTGGAGAAGCAGAGTTCTGCATAAATTAACAGTGCCCCAGGCTAGTGCAGTCTGCCTACACAACCCCAGGCTCTTCTCATTTAATTGCTCTTGCACAGTTTAACCACTCTGCACTTCAAAATTGGATGAAAAATATGTCGCAGTAGATGCTTAAAGGATGTTTCAGCAGTCCAGTGTTTGAACATAGGGGGCAAATCACAATTTAATATTAGTTCTATGTAATTTTCAAATCATACTAAGGCCTGCAGGAGTACATGTATTATTGGGCTTGGTAAAATGATCAATGTATGTGGAGACAATGAATAAATTACCAAACAACTGTGCACATCTTGCTTAAGTTTGTAACAATATGTTCCTCGGATCGCTTGGATCAAAATTCTCGATGTGTATAGAAGGTATAGACATAGCTTTTTAGAAACAGCTGGTTCTTGCAAACACAAACTCAAGATCAGAGGAGATACAGCAAGAGACTGAAGCATTCAAGTTTCTTGTGATATGTCACCAAAAGCAAGTGACACTACAGTAAGCTATATGGTGATTCTACTGTTAGCATTTTTTTTATAAATATGTGTATTATTATGATTGATAATAATGATAAATCTATAGGTTATAGTGATGTTCCAGATTCAAAACAAGTTAGTCGCAGTGAATTACCTAGATGAGCGCAGTTCTATTTGGTGTTATGATGTATTTCCTAATGAAAAAGGAATTGGAGGAGGGATATGTTGAATGGCTCGTTTACATCGCAGCACACACACAAACACACACACACACACACACACACACAAACTTGTTTTTATATCATTGTGGGGACTCTCCATAGACTTCCATGCATTTTATGGATTTTATACATGCACGCACACACACACACACACACACACACACACACACACATTTCCACCATGCTGCTCATGTCAGAACCGGTTACCAGGTTAACTGATGTCAATACCAGTCTGCTTTTTCACTGACTTGAGAACCAAACGATGGTCTAACTGATGACATTAATACATAACAGCTGACAAACGCACATGAAGTGCTTACGACGAAGCTGGAGCCGTTGTGCAAGTCCAGTGCAGAAGAATGTAAAACATATGAGTCAAAGATCACAATATTTCAATGTTTTGAAACACAATACATTAAATGAAAAGAATAAAGAAACACTTACTTACATCCTAAGATACCTCAGAAAAAAAATGCCTGCAATAAATAGATGAATAAACTTCAGCCAATTTCTCTGCTTCCCACTTGTGTTTCATTCAGAAGTGATCAACTCTGGAAACATTTTGGTGTGAAATGCTTCGAACACAACCGCAAATTCAGTGTTCCTCCTTCTTTAGAATGTAAAAATAGCTGGCCCGTAGCCAAGTTTGGGGAATGGATCAGGGGTTTTTTTAGAGGGAAACTGCCAAAAATACACCTCTTCATCACTTCTGCATTTGCTGCTTCGACCCACGGCAGGTTTATGTATTGTGTACATGACAGGATGAAAGAAAAACTTTTGCCTTCATCTGCACAAAATGTTTGTTTTTGAAGCAGTAAATTTAATGTTTTTAGCACTGGTTATGCATTGCTAACTTAATTCTTGTGGGTGTAAACAATCCCATTCTGATACCCTTGTGCATATCATGTGAAAATTACAGGTATAACAGCTTTACATGGTCATCATGTCAGGGGTTGAAAAATTATAATGTTTTTATAATTATAAATAAAATAATAAAACTTCAATGTTATCGATTTTATCATGATAATCTAATTTTAACATGCATAATAAGTCTTGTGGCTATAATTTTAAAACAGTGTGCATTCTAATGTCTATTCAAGAGCAGTGTCTTGCTCGATAGACTTCCACTGTAAGTGCATTACTGCAAAATTCATCAGATTTATTTGTACTTAAATTATGATTTTGTAGTTGATAGAGCTTGTATTGAACCCAAAACATCCATTTAAATCATGTCCTTTAAACCAATTATTGTTTTTTATTTTTTTTCATAATTTTATGGGAAAATAATGTATAAATGCTACAGTAAAAAACACAACAACTGTTAATTGGTCAACTGGTGAAACATATACAGTAAAAAATAAATAAATACATTTAAAAAAGACGATATGTGTAATTTTACTCTAAAATATTGTAAAAATGTAAAAATTTTAGCCAAGTGGAGAAATTTAATGTAACGTAACTCTATTCATAAAGTGGACGTGGCCCCTCTTTTTTGCAACACCCGCTTTCTGGCACTCTCTCGTGTTACACATGTGTGCTGGTTAGAATGTGAGACCATGTATTGTGCAAGAGAGCTCCCAGTTTTGTTCATTGTTTGAGAATTATTGGGTAAATATAAAATTTTACACACAATGTTTATAAATTGCATTTGTTGTTATTTGTTGAGTCATATGTTAAAATTGAGTGTTTGTTATGGGTTATTTTTGAAGGATGCATATGGATTGCATTTCTATGGGTATGTCAATTTTGGAAATAATGTAAATTTAGAAGTAATCATATCTTATTTAATGATTTATAGCCCAGAGTGTTTTCCAGTTTAGTGAATAAGTGTAATACGTGTTATATGTGAAAACGTAATGCAAATTTTATTGTTTATTGCAATACATGTCCTTAAAGTCTGGTAAAATATAAGTAAAATATTGTGTGTTTAAGCATGTGTTAAATGCATAAAATGTATTGAGTGTTTAAGCATGTGTTAAATGCATTAAATGCTGTGAATGATATAAGCATGTATTAAGGTGATGTATGCTGAAGCATATGGGTAGGCTAAAGCCCTGTTTGTATTTTCTTTAGACATTAGCCTCTACCGTATTCCATTATACCGTATTTTGTTGAGCCATATTTCATTTTTGTATTTCATTTCATTATATATATATATATATATATATATATATATATATATATATATATATATATATATATATATATATATATATATATCGACCGCTGTTTTGTTTTTGTTTTTTATATAAACAGCCATCAGATAAACCCCCCACAAAATAGTTTTGTGTCCTGTGTGTTTATTCATAAACCAACGGCTAAATTTAGAAGTAACAAGTATGAATTATCATAGAGTTAACTATGAACATTTATATTATGTTTAACAAGACAATACAGTACATGCACTTTTATGGTAAATTATTGTTATAATTACAGTGAATAATCATATTCAGCCATTCAAAGTCCCTGCATGACATCACTTTTGATTATGTTTATTGAAATAGTAGTTTCTTTCTAATATCAGTTGTGTACATTTGAGAAGTTCTGTGTAACATTTTATGTTACTTAGTTAATGTTTATGGTGTTATTTTAGTGTCATTCGTGTAACCCTATAGTGTTCTGTCTGTGTGTGCATAACACTATGCACTGACTATGAACTTTAAGTCATCAAGTGCCCTTCTGTTTTACCGCCTGTGTTACTATATGGTGGTTGACCGTACATTTTAAAACTACAAAACAGATTTTTGTATATTTTTTTCAGGTGGACAGCATATTAACATTATCATTATCATTAAACATATACGGTTATAAATACAGTTGTAACTCAAAATAGCATCCCGTAATGGCTAAAACATTGTTACCGTATTGTTTTACTGTAAAATACTAGCAACCACAGCTACCTTACACAGATCAAGAGTTCTAGCTAACTTGCCGCAAATTTTCCACAAATTCGCCACTCATGATTTTCACATGCAAATGAGCTTTGCGGCAAACTCTTCATTCTCTTCATGCTCATTTGCATGTGAAAATAATGAGTGGGAAAATTGTGTTAAGTATGCAGCAAGTTTTGTCAGAACTTTAGATTTTTAATTTTTGCCATTAATTTAAAATAACATTTTTAACATTTGTCTAATAATGTTTATATAATTTTTTGTATTTTGTACAGTATGCTTGCATTCTCAATGTGTTATCAATTTCAAAATGAACTGATTCTACAGTACATCAAATGACAAAACAACACATAAGAGCAGCTATAGGAATCGGCCCAGAGGCAGCAATGCAGAGGCGGCACTAGGGAGGGCCTAGCATGTGCTTCAGCCTCCCCAAGAAAGTCCATAGCACCCCGTAACACCCCAGCAAATGTTTGTAACAGCCAGCAGACTATCCTCTGTATGAAGACTGTATGAAGAAACATTTTCCCTGACAATATTTTAGCAATCATGTCATGTGTCCTGTATTTTATTTTATTTTTATTGAAGGAATGAAGCAATACAATGTAAAGCATGATATATTACAGTTTCCGTCCTTTTTTATTTTGATGGAACAATGGAACAAATATTTATTTTATCCAGGTTGTAATCTTTAAAAGACATGAGCTGAGAATACAATACAGATCAGTCCTTTATTACTAAAATTAAGAGTAAGGTTATCCAAAACTGAAGTAGGAGGAAGGTCAAGAAAGAAGAGAAAATTGACCTTGACAAAGTGGCAAATCTGAAGATATCTACCCAGGACCAACGCTGATGTAAACTTATAGTGATAACAGAACTGATTAAAAATCTTAAGAGTAGATAGCACAACAGGATTGGATGTTGTCACATATTCCCTGTTTGTGCCTAGACTTTTATGTTGAAATTCTTGTTGTTTAGTTCCCTGTTCCTGTTTCCTGTGTTAGTTTTGTAGTCCTTTGCAGTTTCATTTTATGATTGGTTTACCCTTTTTGTTTCCCCAGGTGTTCCTCTTTCCCTTGTTTTCCCTTGTGTATTTAAAACATTGTTTCCCCTGGGTTTTTTTTTTTTTTTTTTTTTGTCAGTCTTTGCATGTGTTCTGTTATGTTCTGTGTCTTGTTCCCAGTGTTTGTTTCTTTCTTTATATTCTGAGTTATTTTGTTTACCTTATTGTTTCATTAAAAGCTGCATTTAGGTCTTTAAGCGTCGCTTGCCTTGTTGCAGATGTAAATCGGGAGGCTTTCAAGAGTAAGGAAGAATATACTAAAGCGGGAAGAGATAAAGAGTGACACGTTTGTGACACCAATTTGTTTCTGGGCAGTGAAGCCAAAATAGTATCTTTTGAATATTGGATGCCCAGTAATAGTGAATAAAACTTGGAAGGCCTAACCCACCTACTTCACGGCTCCTCTGAAGAAATTGTTTATTAATCCTAAGAATCTTATTTCTCCAGATAAAGGAGGATGTAGATTGATTGTTTGAACAGAAAAAAACAAAAAACTGGTAAGGATTGAAACAAATAAAGAAACTTGTGGAGTATTGTCATCTTCACTGAATGTACTCTTCCAGCTAAAGTAAGGGGAAGACTATGCCACCTCTCCAACTCAGCCCTCATTTCTTTTAACTGAGGTTTATAATTGGCTTTGAACAAAGAGGAGAAAGAGCATGTCATATGTATTCCAAGATATTTAAAGCCCTTTTGAGTGAAATGAAAGGGCAGTGATTCTTGTTGGATCTGCAAGGCTGAATTATTAATGGGGGAAGCATTCACTTTTTAGGAGATTTAAATTATAACCAGAAAAGGTTCCAAACCGACCCAATGATATAATCGCAGGACAACTAGTTATGGGATCACTAACGTAAAATAAAAGGTTGTCAGCGTATAAAGACATGCAATGTCCAATATCCCCTCTTTAGATTCCTTGGAACAATATGGTTTATTTCAAAGCTATTGAAAGAGGTTCAATTGTGATTGCAAAAAGAAGCGAGGACAGTGGGCATTTTTGACGAGTGACTCGTGTTAATGGGAAATAATCAGATTGAGAATAATTGGTCTGAATGGACAGGGTTGGGGAGTAACGAAATGCATATAACGGGAATACGTATTTAAAATACAAAATATAAGTAACTGTATTCCACTAGAGTTACAATTTAAATCATTGGTATATAGAATACAGTTACATTCAAGAAGTATTTCGATTACTGAAGAGATTACTTTGCATTTATTGTCATTTGTTTCATTTAATATTTAGTCCTTTCAGATGGAAAACATTTATACATATAAATGATGAGATCCAAAGTGTATTTGAACAGTGGTGAAACACTTTCTTATGATGTGTTACATTCATACGAGCAGACAGAGAAGTACGTTTGCAGTAAGTTTGGAGCAGAAGAAATAGAAATAAACCTTGTGTAGCTAAAATGCTATTTCTAGCCATTTTACATGCACGTTACAGGCACAATCATATTTATTTATCAAGAAAATGTTTGTGTTCATGTTTGATCATATTTTTTTTTCTAGTAAAACCTTTTCATATTTTTGATATACATTTTTTTTATTGTTTTTCTGTAAAAATATCTAAAAAAAAAAAAAGATCAATTAGATTTATCTTGTTTTAGAAATAACACTGCATAAAATATTTAGGTTTTTCAGAGAATGTATTTTTAACATGTGTATTTTATTTTTCTGTACTGGCAGATTTTTTATAGTCAAAACAAATTAAAAAATCTACCAGTGCTGAAGAAGTTATCCAAAGTATTTAGAATACCTTACTGACCTTGAGTAATCTAACGGAATACATTACAAATTACATTTTACAGCATGTATTCTGTAATCTGTAGTGGAATACATTTCAAAAGTAACCCTCCCAACCCTGCGAATGGATGCCAGTGGTGAATGGTATAGTAATTTAACTCAAGATACAAATATATTGGCGAAACCAAATTTTTCTAAAGCTGCAAACGAATATGGCCATTCAATTCGATCAAAAGCCTTCTCTGCATCCAAAGAGATAATAATCTCTGGACTCGGAAAAGGAACAGGCAAATACATTATGTTAGCTAGACTGCGAATATTAGAGAAAGAATGACTGTTCTTAAGGAATCCTGTTTGATCGTCTGAAATTATTGTAGGGAGGACATGCTCTAAGCGGTACACTAGCACCTTAGCTAGAATTTTAAAGTCTGTGATTAGAAGGGAAATAAGATGGTATGACCCACACTGAGTAGGGTCCTATCCATTAGTGAAATGGATGCTTGAGAAAAAGTTGGTGGCAGGGAACTAAATTCCAAAGATTCTTTAAACACTTCGAGAAGAATTGGTTTCTCCTTAAATTTCTTATAAAACCCAATAGGATAGCTATCAGGGCCTGGAGACTAACCACTTCTCATTGCCATGATGGCCTTACTGATTTCTTCCTGCTCAAGATCATGTTCTAAATCTTCTACCTCATTTAATTGTAGAGTTGGAATGTCTTGATTATTTAGGAAATGTTTCATATCTGTTGTATCTGAAGGGAATTCTGAAGTATATAATGAGGAGTAAAAGGTTGTGAAAATTTTGTTAATTTCTTTTGGGTTACTTGTTAAAGTTAGGTTAGTGTCTTTTATCTGAGGAATAAGATGCGAAGCAACTTGACATTTCAGCTGGTGAGCCAAAAGCCGGCTTGATTTGTCTCCATACTCATAATAAAGACCATGTGTCCTAAATATGAATTGTTCTGCATGGGTTGTAGATAAGAGATCAAATTTAGTCTGTAAATCAACTCTTTTTTTTTTGTGTAATTCGGCTGTAGGTCTAAATCTAGTATGGATTGTGACAGTGCTTGCAGTTCCTTCTTACTCTTTGTTAGCATATGATGTATAAGAAATTATTTAGCCCCTCATATAAGCCTGTAGAGTGTCCCAGAGTAGTGAGTAAGACACTGAGTCCATTTTAATGGTTTCCAAGAAAGTGTCTATGTTGGCCGACACAAAGCTGAATAATTTTTCACTAGATAACAGGAGGGGATTAAGTTTCCACTGTGGTCATTCCCTGATGTTTAAGGGAAAGTGCAGGTCAAGTCCCACGGGTGCATGATCTGATATAACTATAGCTGAGTATTCAGTTTTCTGAACCATTGATATAAACAGTTTATCTATAAAAAATAATCTAGCCTGGAAAAGGAATGGTGAACATGGGAATAAAAAGAGTATTGCCTGGCCGTTGGGTTTAAAAGTCTCCAAGGGTCTACACAGCCATTTTGTTGCATAAATGTAGAGAAAGCCTTGGCCATGTCTGAAGCATTACTTCAAGTGCTAGACCTGTCAAGCAGTGGGTCAATAACATAATTCATGTCTCCAGAGAGTATCTAATGGTATGTATTAAGCATGGGAATTAATGACAAGAGGCTATTTGCAAATTGGACATCATCCCAATTAGGAGCATAAACATTTACTAAAACAACCGGTATTTGAAAGAGAGAACCGAAAACTATGATAAAATGACCATTAGGGTCACTGATTGCGTCAGATTGTGTAAACTGTACTCTCTTGTTAATTAATATTGCCACACCCCTTGATCTGCTATTAAATTTTGTATGGAAAATAATGGCTAATCTATATTTTAAGAATTCTGTTATGGTCTTACAATCTTAAATGTGTTTCTTGTAAAAACAGTATATCTGGTATGAACTGCTTAACAGGGCCAATAAGCCCCCTGACATTCCATGACAACAACCTCACAGGATGACCTCTATCTGCATCACCTTTATTGACTAAGTAATGTAGTAATTAAAGGAAATGCAGGGCTTGTAGTCTGAAACAATTAGTGGCCATGAACTGTGAGTGAGGAAATCCAACAGAAATCAGAACTAAGCAATGTGTAACAACTAGAAAGATAAGCTGCAAACCATCACTCCCAAACCCCAACCAAACATGAAAAAGAACAGTATAATTCTCTAATTCCCCAACTGAGGATGATCGCAGATATCACGTAACAGAAAACTTCCATCCATCCCCAATCACAGCTCAATTTTTTACAGCAGAAGCAAACGCTATCGTCTTAGCACTGGACTTCATAAAGATGATGCAGCAGAGAAACTTTCTGATAATTTCAGATTCAAAATCATGTCTTCAGGCAATGTCATCTTTAAAAAATGATCACCCAATGCTTGAAAAGATTCTATGCAAGCTGCTGTATTTGGAGGCCCAAAATTTCAATATCTGCTTCTGCTGGGTACCTGGACACTGTGGAATCCTAGGAAATGAGGAAGCAGGCCTTCTCAGCGGATTTCAAAAAGTGTCCAATACCTCCAACTGACCTAAAACCCATAATAAATTAATATATTAAAAACAAATGGCAAACTGAGTGGGATCAATGCACCATGAACAAACTCCATGAAATCAGCCCTATTGTTGGCAAACAAGTTCCTCTCTGTTTTCAAATCGCTGGGACCAGATCGTCTACACCCGCTGTCAATTAGGTCACTCCAGAATGACACATAAGTTTTTAATATTTGGAGAAGATTCTCCAACATGTACTTCTGCCAGAATCCATTATCCCTGAAACATGTTTTATTAGACTGTACTGGTCTTAACCCCGTGAGAAACCTTTTTTATTCAGTCAGCACTCTGGAAGAAATTTTTAACAAAGTCAAACCGAACGCAATTTTAGAGTTTTTAGGAAAAATAGATTTTAAAAACCTTTTATGGAATTCCTTACACATTTCTTGCCATGGAAATAGCCATAAAAGCTGGCATGGCGTTAAAAACAAACAAACAGAAAACTTCCAAAGTATACAAAATTACTTTAATGAAAGTCACATACAGTCTAAGTGTAGCTCCCTTCTATAAGAGGTTTAAAAAACAAATTGTATCACCATTTGAGTACGTTATCCGGCTAAATGATAAACACAGAACAAAGAGTGAGAATATAAAAAAAAAAGAAGAAAATCAAAGTCAGCCTCGAATTTTTGTACATATGAAATATGTAACTGACAAAGTTATATTTTACCCGAAAGGGTAAATGAGAACGTTAATGCACCTTAATCTTCACCCCAATGAGAGAGGTAAAAATAATTGTCTTTCTCTGGTGTATCGAAGCAGTATGTTTTCCCTTTGTGAGTAATACGAAGCCTTGCTGGTACAAGTGGCCGCTGACTCCCTTCCCACAGAGCCGAGATTTCACGTCCTTGAACGCCGCTCACCTTTTCCCCAGCTCTGCGCTGAAATCTTCATGAAAAAACACCCTGTGTCCGTGGAAGTCCAACTCCTGCTTTTGCCTGCTGAATCTGAAGATGCGATGCTTATCTTGGAAGAAATTAAAGAGAACCAAAATTACTCTTGGTCTGGTCTGTTTGGCCTTTGCGTCGTTAGTTAATATAGGTCGAACTCGGTGGGCACGTGAATGAACGAGAGGGTTTCTGAAGATGTCCTTCCCCAGTACTTCCTCAAAAAAGTCAGTCATAAATTTAATTGGGTCTGATCCCTCCAGCTTTTTGGAGATGCCCACCACTCTCATATTAGACCTCCATGAGCAATTCTCGAGATTGTCCAGCTTCTCCTTCAGAGACACATTTTCTTTCTGTAGTGCATCTATGGAAGCCTCCACAATAACCAGCAGTCACTGTAGTAATTTAGTCCATCTTCAACTTCACGAAGGCATTCGTCATGAGCTTCATAATATGATTTAACTTGTTCCAATGTCGCATTCACGGGTGACAAGGTGCCTACTAGTTCTGTTTTTAAAAGAGAATGAACCATTTGCGTCATGTCGAAGAGAAGCGCTGATCGGAGCCTTTCGAGGTCTTTAGGTAAAGTGGGCGAAACCTCAAGGCAAGGTGCCATATCATCGGTCTTGCTGGAAGCCTCGCAGTCTTTGTCTCCAGTTTTATTCCAAGGTTGCTTGCTTGTTGACATTACGTTGTTCAACTATGTTCCCACGTTATACAGGATGCCAAATAATCGATTGAAGTGAGCGTATGTCGATAATGAATCATTAAATAATTAAAAGAGTTCGGGAGCCACACCCGCTTACACCTATTCACGCCATGCTTAACCCAGAAGTCATGTCCCATATTTCTGTCGCATGTTAAGAATCAGAGCAAGTGGGGGGCCTGGGTAGCTCAGCAAGTAAAGACGCTAACTACCACACCTGGAGTCGCAAGTTTGAATCCAGGGCATGCTGAGTGACTCCAGTCAGGCTTCCTAAGCAACCAATTGGCCTGGTTGCTATGGTGGGTAGGGTCACGTTGGGTTAACCTCCTTGTGGTTGCTATAATGCGGTTCTCACTCTCGGTGGGGTGCATGGTGAGTTGGGCGTGGATGCCACGGAGAACAGCATGGGCCTCCACACGCGCTACATCGCCGCGATAACTTACTCAAAAAGCCATGCGATAAGATGCGCAGATTGACGGTCTCAGATGCGGAGGCAACTGAGATTCGTCCTCCACCACCCAGATTGAGGTGAGTCACTACGCCACCACGAGGACTTAGAGCAAATTGGGAATTGGGCATTCCAAATTGGGGAGAAAAGGGGAGAAAAAAAAGAATCAGACCTAATGATGTCCTATTTACAAATTAATTACTCATTTGAGTCGATTCCTTCAAAGAATAAATCAAACAGTTTAGCAAAATGGTCAGAATCGTTCAGACAGCTCACGCACTGTATTGTTTGGTGCATTTCTCACTCTGTAAAAACAGAAATGAATTCAATAGAACAGAAAACAATCAAGTGGAATATTTGTCATGATACACAGAGCAGATGAGGAGGTAAACTTAACAGTTGAAACTTTATTAAGCACATTCTCTCCAACTGCATGTCTCACAACAACTCTCTCTCAGTAATAGTGGAGCAGCCCCTGTAACCTAGCAACCCCGGACCCTGTTTTATAACAACCAGAGCCCTTCTACCAAGGTGAGTCTGCAAAAGTTAGCAAAAAAAGCATAACGCAGCAGCCCCATAGGCATTCTTATGGCGGTTCACTGGCGAGGAGACAAGAGACAAGAATAATAAACTGCTTTTGTGAGGAAACAGCGCATAACTTAATGAATTGGCCGCCTGTCCACTAATCTTCAACATGTTTTACACTCAGCAATCCTATTGGAGTGAGCAACATGTGGAGTTTACTGCGATAAAAATTGCCTGTTTTTAAGAGATGTCATGGACGATTTTGCAAAATGTAGGTGTCAGTTTACAGCTCTCCCCATTCATACGGTGACGGAGATATTTTGAATCAAAACCTGCAAGTGTATCCTTCGTTTGACAGCAAAAAATAATGTCTTTATTAGGTTCAACACCTGCATGTGCAGCTTTTGAATAACTTAAGGTAAACCATTTTTCCAACCAAACACATATCAAAAAGTATCATTGTATGTTTTTGTTTGTTGTTTTTTTTTACATGTACATTGGAGTACTATGTAAATACATACCATGGTGTACATCAGTGCACCACAGTATTACTATCTGATACATCACAATACCTATTTTTTATTTTATTTTTTTCCAAAGGTAGCTGATTTTGAGAAACTTTTACTAGAGCTGGATGTGCTGTGTGTATAAGTCTTTTATCAATGCTTTGTAGCCTGTAGTTACATTAATAGCTACACAAGGTGTATACTTGTGAAAATTTACAAATGCTGCTCCTAAAGTCACCAGAATTAAATGCTTTAGTGCTGTTTTTGCAAAACGTTTCTCTCAGGGAGCATGTCCCCAAACCCCCAATAAGGGTACACTGTTTTGCTGTACCTGTGCTTCAGACAGTACTGTAAAAAGCTGAAAACAACCCCGGAAGTGTGTTGCCTGTTTTATTGCGGCTGCAGCGTAGAGATTTCACTTCTGTTGTCACCACGTGAAAACTGATATTAATAAAATCGCTTGGCCATGGAGGGTTTTGCATATATTTAGTGACCAAAGCTCCCCTTGTCAATGATTTAGCACCTCTTCAGCACCAGCAATCACAATTTGCGGGTGCCACCCGAATGAAATGGCTTCAACAACAGCCATTGTCACGACCCATATTCACGTTTACCATAACGCAGTTACACATGTGTAGCATAACATTTACGACTGACTCCATCCAGCGTAGATTACAGCAAAATCAACCCAAACCTGGTTTCCCAGCTCCCCTCATCTTATGATTCACTCTCAGAACACAACACAAAAACTAAAAAGCACATTATGAACACTGGCCCGTTATTTTATTATATTTTCTTCTCTTTGATTTAATTTATTTTTCCTTGCTTTTTTTTCTTGAGTGCTTTCTTCCTGCTTGTGAAAATGGGGTTTATATTGATGAGCTGGGCCCCAATATTGATTTCCCATCACTCGCAGTGTGGACATTTTCTGGTCTATTATACTACACTTGCAGCATATTCCCACGGCAGCTGTAAACTGGATATATGGACAACCTGACCTTGGCAATATGAAGATAATGAAATATCCTTAATGACCCTCTTGCAAAGATTTTACAGGCAGTGTTATAGACTGCCTGCCCATGTACAATATTAGCAAAGGCAACTGTGTTTTTTCTTTCCTTCAAAAGCCCTTCAAAAATCAGAAGCTATAAGCACACTCATGATACATGTTTAAGTGTCACAATATCACAGAACAAAGCTGCCTGTGAAAGATGAAAACTGTATGTTGAACACTGTATGTTCATCTAATGAGGATATATATATATATATATATATATATATATATATATATATATATATATATATATATATATATATATATATACAGTGCATTCGGAAAGTATTCACAGCACTTCACTTTTTCCACATTTTGTTATGTTAGAGCCTTATTTCAAAATGGATTAATTCATTATTTTCCTCAAAATTCTACAAACAATACCCCATAATGACAACATGAAAGAAGTTTGTTTGAAATCTTTGTAAATTTATTAAAAATAAAAAACGAAAAAAATCACATGTACATAAGTATTCACAGCCTTTTGCCATGACATTCAAAATTGAGCTCAGGTGCATCCTGTTTCCACTGATCATCCTTGAGATGTTTCTACAACTTGATTGGAGTCCACCTGTGGTAAATTCAGTTGATTGGACATGATTTGGAAAGGCACACACCTGTCTATATAAGGTCCCACAGTTAACAGTGCATGTCAGAGCACAAACCAAGCCATGAAGTCCAAGGAATTGTCTGTAGACCTCCGAGACAGGATTGTATCGAGGCACAGATCTGGGGAAGGGTACAGAAAAATTTCTGCAGCATTGAAGGTACCAATGAGCACAGTGGCCTCCATCATCCATAAATGGAAGAAGTTTGGAACCACCAGGACTCTTCCTAGAGCTGACCACCTGGCCAAACTGATTGATCGAGGGAGAAAGGCCTTAGTCAGGGAGGTGACCCAGAACCCGATGGTCACTCTGACAGAACTCCAGCGTTTCTCTGTGGAGAGAGGAGAACCTTCCAGAAGAACAACCATCTCTGCAGCACTCCACCAATCAGGCCTGTATGGTAGAGTGGCCAGACGGAAGCCACTCCTCAGTAAAAGGCACATGACAGCCCGCCTGGAGTTTGCCAAAAGGCACCTGAAGGACTCTGACCATGAGAAACAAAATTCTCTGGTCTATTGAAACAAAGATTGAACTCTTTGGCCTGAATGGCAAGCGTCATGTCTGGAGGAAACCAGGCACTGCTCATCACCTGGCCAATACCATCCCTACAGTGAAGCATGGTGGTGGCAGCATCATGCTGTGGGGATGTTTTTCAGTGGCAGGAACTGGGAGACTAGTCAGGATCGAGGGAAAGATGAATGCAGCAACGTACAGAGACATCCTTGATGAAAACCTGCTCCAGAGCGCTCTGGACCTCAGACTGGGGCAAAGGTTCATCTTCCAAAAGGACAACGGCCCTAAGCACACAGCCAAGATAACAAAGGAGTGGCTCCGGGACAACTCTGTGAATGTCCTTGAGTGGCCCAGCCAGAGCCCAGACTTGAACCCGATTGAACATCTCTGGAGAGATCTGAAAATGGCTGTGCACTGACGCTCCCCATCCAACCTGATGGAGCTTGAGAGGTCCTGCAAAGAAGAATGGGAGAAACTGCCCAAAAATAGGTGTGCCAAGCTTGTGCCAAGCTTCCTCTTTTTTTTTTTTTTTTTTTTTTTGACTCAAGGTGGCACCAAGTATGGCTGCTGCGTTGCGAGCTCCGACACAACATGGTAGTGTTTTGTTTACAATACTTAATTTTTTTTTTTGTCTTGGATGTTATCTGCCTGATTGTCTACGACAGACAAACACTTATGGACATTGGTTCAGCAATTACACACCATAAACCGGACTTCAAATTCCTCAATGCTGACCCGCTGTTTACAAACACGCAAGCGGAGCCCTTTGTCTGGGCTCCACGGCCGCGAAAACGCAGGAGGAAAAGGGGAAACAGAGCCGGCGTTCTCACCAGAGTAAGACGCCGTGCAAATCGACCCCCGCTACCCAGTATTCTACTGGCAAATGTTCAGTCTCTGGATAACAAGCTCTGCGAGCTGAAAGCGCGGATCTCTTTCCAACGAGAGACGAGGGACTGCTGCATTATCTGCCTTACGGAAACTTGGATGTCTGCGGAGATTCCAGACTCAGACATTGAACCCACGGGGTTCTCCGTGCACCAAGCGGACAGAGCGAAAGACCTCTCAGGTAAAAGCAGAGGCAGTGGTGTATGTTTTATGATTAACAAATCCTGGTGTGATCAGAGGAACGTACATTCTATCAAGTCTTTCTGCTCTCCTGATCTGGAATTTCTCATGCTTCTGTGTTGACCATTCTGGCTACCGAGGGAATTCACAGCGGTCATTATCACTGCTGTGTATATCCCCCCACAAGCCGACACAGACCGGGCACTCAAGGAACTGTATGGGATTATAAGCAAGCAGGAAACCGCGCACCCTGAGGCCGCGTTCATTGTGACCGGGGACTTTAACAAAGCCAGTTTCAAATCAGTCGCACCAAAATACCACCAGCACATTAGTTTCAAAACACGAGGGGACCGGGTTTTGGACCATTGCTACTCTCCCTTCCGGGATGGCTACAAATCCATAGCTCCAATGCCATCATTAAGTTTGCTGATGACACGACAGTGGTAGGTCTGATCACTGACAATGATGAAACAGCCTACAGAGAGGAGGTGCACACTCTGACACACTGGTGTCAGGAGCACAACCTCTCCCTCAACGTCAGTAGGACAAAGGAGCTTGTGGTGGACTTCAGAAGAAAAGACAGAGAACACAGTCTGATCACCATCAATGGAGCACCAGTGGAGAGAGTCAGCAGCTTCAAGTTCCTGGGTGTCCACATCACTGAGGAACTCACATGGTCCATCCACACTAAAGTCGTTGTGAAGAAGGCTCATCAGCACCTCTTCTTCCTGAGACGGCTGAGGAAGTTTGGAATGAATTGCCACATCCTCACATGGTTCTACACCTGCACTGTAGAGAGCATCCTGACTGGCTGTATCTCCGCCTGGCACGGCAATAGCACAGCCCACAACCGAAAGCACTGCAAAGGGTGGTGCGAACTGCCAGACACATCATCGGAGGTGAGCTTCCCTCCCTCCAGGACATATATACCAGGCGGTGTGTGAAAAAAGCTCAGAGGATCATCAGAGACTCCAGCCACCCAAGCCATGGGCTGTTCTCACTGCTACCATCAGGCAGGCGGTATCACAGCATCAGGACCTGCACCAGCCGACTTCATGATAGCTTCTTCCCCCAAGCAATCAGACTTTTGAACTCTTGATCTCCCACGATCAAAATACATCAGCACTGCACTTTATTACTCTTACTCTTATATCTCACACCGGACTGTCATAAATTATATTATTATTATATTATATTCTCTCTTAACAACTTACTATCAACCGACAGCCTGAATGTCAATACAGTACAATACAACCTACTGTACATTCTTTATATACTATATATACTTTTTTTTATTGAATAATGTGTATCTATATTGTGTGTATTGTATACTGTACAGTGTATGTTATTACTTGTATATTGTGTTGTGTGTAATTATGTGTATATTAGACTTTAAATTGTGTTGTGTTAATTTGATGTTATTGTAAATTGGTATATGTCTCATCACTGTTACGACTGCTATGTTGATCGGAACTGCACCCAAGAATTTCACACACCATTGCACTTGTGTATATGGCTGTGTGACAATAAAAGTGATTTGATTTTGATTTGATTTGATTTGTAGCATCATACTCAAAAAGACTTGAGGCTGTAATTGGTGCCAAAGGTACTTCAACAAAGTACTGAGCAAAGGCTGTGAATACTTATGTACATGTGATTTTTTTTCGTTTTTTATTTTTAATAAATTTGCAAAGATTTCAAACAAACTTCTTTCACGTTGTCATTATGGGGTATTGTTTGTAGAATTTTGAGGAAAATAATTAATTTAATCCATTTTGGAATAAGGCTGTAACATAACAAAATGTGGAAAAAGTGAAGCGCTGTGAATACTTTCCGGTTGCACTGTATATATATATATATATATATATATATATATATATATATATATATATATATATATATATACTGTATAAAATGGCCAACAAATTTCTTTATTAATAAATTAGATACATATGCAATATGCAACACATATTGGGAGAACTTCATATTCATTGAATACATATTTGTATAAACTGTAATGTAAATAAAATGCCCTGGTTGTTAAAATGATACCGAATTCCTTAACAAGTATTGGTAAAAAAAAATTTTTTTAAAAATGGAATGATGATGAAAAGGTATCTCCAATCCCATCACAGTCAGGAACCTCTGAATGAGCAGCATGTTAAACATGTCTGTGTCTTGCTGTGTGAGTTGAAACCTCGGCATCAGGTGTATAGATCATTACTTCTCTGACTGTCTGACAGGTCCCTTCACTGCTCTGTGCCTATGGAAGATAATCATCGGCTGAGCCGGGTAACTATGAACTCGTTCCTGCACTCCAGTATTTCCAGGAGAGCACTTCAAACACACCTCTTCTCCCAACACAATAGAAGCCATCTCCTTTGATGTCACTGTCAAAGATGGAGTTTTGTTTCTGTCGCCTTCCCAAACTCCACCCCTCCTCTCTTGTTCTCCATATCGGAGAGAAGTACAGAGCAGAGTTCTGAATCATGAGAAAAAGATTTTCACATGAAAACCGCATCTGCGTTGTTGCTGAGGCTCCTGTATACTCTGCTGAGACGCAATCAAACAAATACTTCACTTTTTTCCCCCCTTTTTCTCCTCAATTTGAAATGCCCAATTCCCAATGCACTCTAAGTCCTTGTGGTGGGATAGTGACTCACCTCAATCCAGATGGTGGAGGATGAATCTCAGTTGCCTCCGCATCTGAGACCATCAACCCATGCATCTTTTCACGTGGCTTGTTGAGCGCGTCCATGCACAACTCGTCACGTGCCCCACCAAGAGCGAACCACATTATAGCAACCACGAGGAGGTTACCCCATGTGACTCTACCCTCCCTAGCAACCGGGCCAATTTTGGTTGCTTAGGAGACCTGGCTGGAGTCATTCAGCACGCCCTGGGATTCGAACTCGTGAACTCCAGGAGTGGTAGTCAGCGTCTTTACTCACTGAGCTACCCAGGCCCCCATACTTCACTTGACTGCACGAGCATCTCTGTCATAAAAAAAATTTACAGTTCAGAGAGAGAATGTTATTTTTGAGCCAATTAAACCTTCTGATAATTACTCTTAGCATGTTATGGGTGGGGTGAGGGGGTATTTGTTAGATGATTGTTGCTGTTCACTTTCAGAGAACTTGAACGGGGTATGATCGCTATGGGGACACCATCTGAGTGTCACTTGGTCTGAAGCCCTTATACAATCACACCAATTTATTGGCTGATGCCACTTAAGCGACGCTCCCTAGGGAGTTACGTCACGGGCTCCATGAAGGTGCTCGCTTTCACGCCATCGTGTCAGATTTTCTGTTCATCACTGCACGAATTGTCTAAGCCCGCATTTGTTTTTAGCGAGGATTATTTTTCTCCCTTTTGAGTGGCAAACACGTAAGGATGTTGTTGACACAGCGTAAATTTCATAGCAATTTCAATGTGTTTTATTCCAAATATTACAAGGGTCTGATGAGGACTACAGCTCTTCATCGAGGCTCACAATTTCTCACCACGAGACGTTATCCCCACTTGTTACAGTTCAACGGCCTCCAGATTTGGAGCTCCGTGTGCTGGAGCCATTTGGGATTTCGGCTTTGTGTCTGAGAAGATTGGAGTGTGAACGGACACCAGAATCCTCCTCGTGTTTGTCGCCTACCCCCTGAGCGAATGTGTGAGTCTCGTCAGACATGCTTTGAGGCCTAGCTCGGTGGCCATTTTCTGTTGAACAACATGTGCGAAAGACCATGCGCGTTGTGAGTCTTCACCATTAAAAAACACTGTATGAGAGAATTCATCATTGGAAGGTAAGGAACAAAATGAGCCCCTTTGTCCCTATTGTCTTTTTCTGTGTTGTTCTGGGAGAATGCACATTAATAAGGCAATGGAGGAGCAGTCTCGGCCTCTCTGTCTCTCCCCTCTCCATTTGAAGCAAAGTGCTCACGGCAGAGGGGATCATGCATGGACCAGTGAGCCTGGCCGCAGTACGAGGGGGCTGGAATAAGAGACTATTCCCCAACTGAGTGATGGCGAACCAACTCGCGGAGTGCTTCATCAGTGGCATTATTCTTTCAGGGTTCTACCAGGAGATGCAAGGTATTTTAACTCGTTTTTTCTTTTTCCTGTTTCGTGGATCATGCAGGCGTTCTGACAAGAGAAGAGATGGGCACTGCTATCTCTACTAAATTTTTCAATACGGCATGGATGTCGCTCTTTTCAGACAGCCGTTGGATCTTCATATGATGGTTTTGCAGTCCAACCAAGCACATCGCGTTAAGGAATGCCTTTGAGTTCACCGGCTCCGTTTGGACTTTCCCTTGATTTACCCCCAACTGCGAGGGTGATAGACATCAGACTTTGCATCCTTCTACAAATCGAAGTTAGCAAACGCTCCCCCACCTCAAATGTATAGCATGAATAATGTAATAAAAACATTAAAAAAAAGATTAATGTTGAGCATTCTCAACTAAATTTTCTATCCAGTGTGCAAAAGCAAGTACTACACATTGTTCCCCCATTATAAGCTGGGACCGGTTTAGTGTCTAACCCGTTTTTCAGTACAACAATTTAGCTCAGTTTCCCCCATATATTGCGCTGGTGAATGAGCATTGAATATTTTCAGCTTGATTTTTGCCTCTGCCTCCATGACCAAGGGTCTCAGGACATGTGTAATATAACTCAATGTACAATAAAATAGGTCTACACATGACAGGCTTACTGTGTAACGAAGGGTGAGCCCACATTCAGTGAATGAAATTGGACCATATAAACATGTCCATTTCTACCCTGTTTGCCCTTCGGTCAGTATCGGGATGAGTTCACCGCTGTACACACCTCGAATGCCCACCAACCAGAATATGGTTCAGCTTATTTCCATATTCAGCTTGCGCCAAAACAAAACAGGCGTTTTCTCAGATGCGCTTTTTAGGGCAAAGCTTACCAGTTTTGCGTCCTTCCATTCAGACTTGCGCTGGCACCACGCACTTTCACAAAATGCATGGTTGCAGCTCTGACACCCATGAGGCTTCAAGGTACCCACGTTTTGAATTATTTAGACAATTGGTTGGTGTTAGCTCACTCAGAGACTTTGGCTGCCCAACATCGTGATGTCGTTCTCAGCCATTTGAGCAATCTAGGGCTGCATGTAAACCTAGACAAGAGTATCCTGATGCAGGCACGCCTGTCTCCAGCTCATGTTCTGTCATTACGCCAGTGTCTAGTGATGTTCAAAGTGGGACTTGTTCTCCCTGCAAGAATATTTCACAGGCTCTTGGGGCTCATGATCGCGGCGTCCGCTGTCATTCCCCTGGGCATGTTGCATGTTAGACATTTTCAGTGTTGGATGAGCTCCACAAAGCGACTTCAACCACTGATGCATGCGCTTCATTCCTTCAGAGTGATGTGTGGGTGGTACCAAACTCTGCTGCCATGGAAACGAACCAGTCTTCTGATGTTGGGCGTTCCGTTTCTGTTGCTGCAAGGTGATGACAGATGCCTCCTCCACGGGTTGGGGCGCTGTACACGAATGTCATCCAGCCATGGAATCTGGACCGGCCAGCAGCAATATTGGCACACAAACTGGCTGGAGATGCTCACGGTGCTACTGGCGTTAAGGTTTTTCCTTCTGAAGATTCAGGACAGTCATTCCTCATCCGATCGGACAACACAGCGTTGGTGTCCTACATCAGTCACCAGAGAGGGGTGTGCTCTCGTGCCATGCTAAGGCTGGCACATCACATTCTTCTGTGGGCACAGGACAATGTACTATCTCAACGAGCCA
Source organism: Myxocyprinus asiaticus (assembly GCF_019703515.2). Classification (NCBI taxonomy): domain Eukaryota; kingdom Metazoa; phylum Chordata; class Actinopteri; order Cypriniformes; family Catostomidae; genus Myxocyprinus; species Myxocyprinus asiaticus. Next base: position 19,480,797 of record NC_059376.1, on the reverse strand, counting down.
TACATGTTCCAGGCTGATTGAACTTGGGGGTGGATCTCCTGTCCAGACAGGGTCTAATGCCTGGAAAAAGGACATTAGATCCTTAGATAATGGAACAAATCTAGAGGAGGTCCGGCAGAGTGGAAGTGGACCTGTTCGCTTCAAACGAAGACGTCTCACTGTCCCCTCTGGTTATCTCTCTTTCCCCCGGCACCACTGGGCATTGATGCGTTGCCGCATCAGTGGCCAAGAGACGCTGCATAGCTGGCCATACTCTCTAGCAGCTGCATAGGCTTGTGCCTTTTGCAAAAAATCTGACTCAATGGCGCGAAAGTGAGCACCATTATCAGCCAATAAATTGCCGTGATTGTATAAGGGCTTCAGACCATGTGACACTCAGTCGGTGTCCCAATAGCGATTCCCCTCAGGGAACCAAGATTACATATGTAACTGAGACGATTTTTCACTTCTTTTGATGGTAATGACAAGGAAAGCCAATTAATATTGACAACTGACTGAGAAAAGTCAGAATGCATGTAGGCCTATCCCCTCAGAAGATCTAATAGTGTTACCATCACAAACAGCTGACAGTGAATAGGATCCACACTGCTCTAGAGACTGATAATATATATTTTATTTTTTTCCTGCTTGAACAGATTTTTAGGAAGCCACTGATTATAAAAATATTGATTACTTTGTTTTGGGGTGAATTTTGTGGGACTACAGATTACAATGACAGTCTATGGGAAAATCTTGATTAAAAAAATAAATAAAATTGCTTTAAAATCTTGCCTATTGTGTGACTTTAGCAAGCTGTGAAATTCAACACACATTTTTTTTTTCACCCAAATGGTGTTGTGATACAGTTCAGAATGTCAGCTTCTGTTTTATGTTTTTTTTTTTTTTTTTAATCATTCTTAATAAAAAAAATAAAAAAGGGCATTGTTTAATTGTTGTAAACAAACATGGCATGCATAAATTGATCAGCACATCAAGATATTTGCCCATTGCCCAGATGTTATACCTCCATATTGCCAAGGTTGATCAGCATTCTTTCCAGCTTATCCATTGTGCACATACCAGTTTACATTTTGATGTGAAAATCAGAGAATTATCTGATGATTTCAAGCATCCTATAAACATGGTTTTCTTGCTTTGTCGACTTTTTTGGAATAAGCTGATTTTTGGTACAGTACTTGTTAGTGTATAGCTGTGCATGTAAACGCTTAATCGATCAATCAATCAATAGCTCAAATCAAATCAATCAATCAATCAATGAATTACTGATCATGAAACTGCATTTTGCTTTTTGTATTATTAATAATAATACAAAATGGAATTGGTGGCTCAGTGCGACTAACATTCCACTAATGTGTCACCACATAGAGATTTGAAGAAAACACAAGTATGCATGTGTAGCACGTGACACACGTGGCTTACAATCTAAGCATAAACCACTTTCTAATGCCTTGGACCAGATCAGAAGACTACGTTCGCTCTTGAGCCGGCGTTAAGCGAGACAAGGGAAATAACCACAGAAGACTGGGTTATAGCTGAAAAGGTAAGTCATTTTCTTTTGTATTTCTGTGTATTACTTATTTGCGTTGGAGAGAAAAAAAACAACAAAAAAGAAAAACAAAATGACAGTTTCAAAAAAATAAAATATTTCACAAAAGAACCTTTAAACAACCGTGTTTCTTTTTCACATAAATAAACCGGTTAACATTCAAAACCCAAATTACAGTTATATGACTCAATAACCTTCGTGTTCCCTTTTTTCAGAACAATTTCAATAAAAGATAGGCAAAACAAAACAAAAATAAACAATAGTTTGGACGATAAATTTCGGGTAAAATATCCAATGACACCCAAATCAGAGTACTTTTTCAGCTAAATGTCTTTGATGGGAATGACTCAAGTAAATAAACAGGAGTTTAGCTCAGTTCAGTGTCTTTCATACATCTGTTTCAGTGTTCAGTTTAAAGAATACAGATACGCAAACTCCGAGATGCATAAAGAAAAAAAAAACAGTTCTTGTCCACAGTTGTGATATTATCCAGGGAAAGGATAAAATGAATACGTGTGGTCCTACCACTTCGATGAAACCAATTTTGAGCACTCCTTGTTGATGGCAGAAACTGTTTTTACTCAGAACTCCAAGAGACTCCTCGTTCAATATCAAGGGATATATTGAAAGACAGGGAAAACAAAATAGAGAAAAGGGTGGAAAGAAAAAAAAAAAAACCCAACCAAGAATAAAACGATAACGATTAGAAATAATCTCTGATGAATCAAGGAAAATCTGTTTTATGCAGTTTCCGTCAGATGAATCAGCTCATTTTCTCGTTCAATCTTTGGAGTTAATACAAACGTGATCAGAACTATTTAAACAACTTTTTCCTGTTAGCGATGTCTTAACTATGAATTTCAATTATTAATCTAGTATTTCTCACTTACTTTCTCAACTTTAGAACTGCTACTAACACGCATCACTGCTCCAGCGGCCATTTCACTTCATTACGTGATGAGAGACTGTTCACCTCTGTTTAGTACTAGAGATGATGCAACCCACTAAGGGCGGAGCTATTCCTAATTGTTCAATTTAATTTATTTTCTAGTTTGTGACATTTACTACATTTCTTCAGCAATATTTGATTACTAAAACATTAAAATAATATAATAAAATATATTATATGTGCATTATAATAATTCTTTTTTTCTTTCTTTTACAGGTTTAATATGGACTTTAGTAACGTTGGTTACACATGTATGGCCAATACATTTTCTCAATTCACCCACCAGGTGTGGCAAAAAGTTTATTTTGGGCCCTGTGAAGGAGGAGATGTGGATGATATCTAAGGAATAAAGAGAGACAGGAGAGGAAGAGGTAGTAGATTAATTGTTTCTTTCAGTCAAAATTTAGGATGAAAGAAGAGGATTTGAGAGGCACTGACATTCAGATTGCATGGGTGCCCTGTTCTTGCTGGAGTCCATATCACGGTGAGCACAATGGAGGCTCTCAGGCTTAGCATCCGGCTCAAACAAGCAAAAGCAAAAGTTTAGCATGGGCCTCTGCTAAACTGGGTATTATCTCAAAACCCAAAGCACTGTTGTACAAAAAATAGCTCAGATTAATTAATTGCTTTCAAAAGGTCCTCTCAGGTTCCAATGCTTAAATAGAGACTTTAAAATGCACATTCTTAAATGTGGACATGCCTGTGCCTCCAAAGATTTTACGCCCAAGCAGTTATTATTGGTCTGTAGGACATACACTTTCATCTACATTTCTCCCAATACACCCCCCAACCCCACACACACCCACCCACCATCGGTCCAACTCTAGCATCGTGCTTTGAGCGTAGCACAGCCTGCTACTGATATTAGAGAGATCACATATCGGCCTGCTGACATATTTCAAATGTATCACAGATTAATAGCGTATCACTGTGAGAGATCTACAAAAACCATTAGAAAGCCTGACACCTTGACGTCAGATTTTTAAAAATTCCCAAGTAATCTTTTTGATTTATGGAAGTGTGTCCAGGTTCATCGAGAGTGATTTCAGATTTATCACGTCCTGGTTAGAATTATTAATGATTTTCAATTTGTAAGTCTGATGCTGGCGGTGTCTGTAGGAGCTTGCTTGAATCGGTAAGAGCTGACACCAGGGTCTGCTGCTTGTTCCTGGAGTGCCGATTACTTTATCAAACTATCGCCCGCTTTGATTTACATTTCACTTCTTTCCTGCCGTCTCTACCTCTCTCCAAACTTTCCATCGCTCTCCTCGTTTGCTCTTTCATTTATCTGCCCACCACCTCAGTGAACACTGCTCTCTACTCCTCTCTTGTGCTGTAATTACAGTGTCATCTTTAATTGTATCTCTTGAAGCCTCCAAGTCTGTAAAGTCAAATTTCATTCTTCAGAGTCTTGGGGATAAAGACTGGCTTTTGAATTCTCCGGGCATATAATAATATAGATTTCCTCCTGAACAAACTCTACTCACACGCACACACATTCTTCTGAATATAAATGTTCATTAATCCACAACAGGGTCAGAAATTAACTAGGTCTCAAGGCAAAATGCCACTAAAAGTGACAAAAATGCCCCAGATATTTAACGTGGGGGTTACAATTCTCTAAAGTGAATTCCTCTGTTTTTATCTATCATCTAACATTTAATAGTTTCATAATATTATATACTAGGCCTACTGTATATAGTTATGGGTTTAGTAGTAGTGCCTCTGAAGATACTAGTGACCTGTAGCTGTCTCTGTGTTGTTTAATGTGCAGCTATTAAGAATGTGAGGAATACACTCTTAAAGAGATAGTTCACCCGAAAATGGAAATTTTCTCATCATTTGCTCACCATTTGATCATGCCATCCCAGATGTGTATGCCTTTCTTTCTTCAGCAAAATACAAACATTGATTTTTAGGCACTGGAGTCTTATGGATTACTTCTGTGTTTCCTTTCTGTAATTTCTGGAGCTACAAAGGTCTGATTACCATTTACTTGCATTGAATGGACCTACAGAGCAGAGATATTCATCTGGGGTGGTATGAGTCAAGTCAAGTCATTTTTTATTTGAACAGTGCTTTTTACAACACACATTGTTTCAAAGCATCTTCACAGATAATCATGCATTAACAGAAAATGAAATTGTAATATGTATAAAGTCTTAGATACATCATTGTGTAGTTTGATTAAATATGATTGTAAATTGTGCATAAAAATAAATAATTAATTAATTAAATAATAATTGTATTTAGAAACCCAGTGAGCAAGCCAAAGGCGACTGTGGCAAGGGACACAAAACTCCATAAGATGTTGGTTAATGGAGAAAAATAACCTTGGGAGAAACCAGGCTCACTGTGGAGGCCAGTTCCCCTCTGGCTAAACAGCATGAATATAATGCCAATATTAGTTATTTGTGTGCAGTGCAAGTCATGGTTTAAACTCTAAGTAAGTGTTAAGGGCCAGTGTTTAAACAAAGATTTTGTATGAATTATAAGATTAATGACTAATGTCTTTGAAGTCCAATCCTCGATTAACTGCAGAAGTGTCACATCTAGATGTGTTTTTGTTCACATTTTATGTTAATGTCTTTTATTTTGAAAAGTGTTTCCATGTCATGTTATTTCCTGTTTCCCTGCCATGTCATGTGATTCCCTGTTTCCATGTCAAGTCATGTGATTATCCTGTTTCCCTCATGTTCATGTGTCCTGTTCCCATTGGTTATAGTCTTGATATTAGTTCTGTTATGTCATTGGTTCATGGTCATTGTCTTGTTATCTTGTTTATTAGTTCAGTCTTGTGATTGGTTGTTCTGTTTACTTGTTACCCATGTCTGTGTATTTAAGACCTCATGTTTGCCATTGTCTCTTGTTAGGGAGACTATTCCATAGTTTAGGAGCCAAAAAGGACCTACCTCCTTTTGTGGATTTTGATATTCTAGGAACTATTAACAGGCCAGAATTTTACGATCATAATGAATGTGATGGAATATAGTGTGGTAGAAGGTCACTTAAGTTCTGCAGAGCTAGACCATTCAAAGCTTTGTACATAGTTAACAATTTAAAAATTAATACGATATTTAACAGGTAGCCGATGTAACGATGATAAAATGGGGCTAATATGATCATATTTCCTGGTTCTAGTCAGCACTCTGCCTGCTGGTTTTTGAAGCAATTGAAGTTTATTTATTGAATGTGCAGGAGATCCTACCAGTTATGCATTACAATAATCTAGTCTTGAGGTCATGAACGTATGAAATAGTTTTTTGGCAATCTGTAAATGGCATTTGTAAATCTGATAAGTGCAGTTTCTGTACTGTGATGGGGCCTAAATCCTGACTGAAATTGTTCATATATACTATTTCTATGTAGAAATGAACACATTTGGGAGGGCACTACCTTTTCTAGTATTTTCAACATAAATGGGAGATTTGAAATTGGTCTATAATTAGCCAGATCTCCAGGATCAAGTTGTGGCTTCTAAAATAAGCAGTAAAACTGCCATTTTAAAGTTTCTTGGGACATGTCCTTTAGGATAGCGAGGAGTTAATAATATTAAGAAGAGGTTCTCAGATTACAGGAAATACCTCTTTTAATAGCTTAGTTGGTATTGCATCTAACTTACATTGCTGCTTTTGATGTTTCGACAAGTTTTGTTAGCTCTTCTTGACCTATGACAGTGAAGGATTGAAGCTGCTCGTGAGGAAAATTGAGACACTGTTTTCTGAAGTACTGTGCTAGACAATTGCATAATTCCAGTTTTATTTCTGATGATTTAAATTGTATCAGTAAAGAAATTCATGAAATTTAATGTGAAATTTTGAGTCACACAATGAAGTCATTACTATTGTGCTGCGATGGAATATCTGGTTCAGTCGAGGCTTTATTCCTAACCAATTTAGCCACAGTACTGAATAAACACCTAGGATTGTTGTGGTTATTTTCTATGGGTTTGCTAAAATATGCTGACCTGACAGCTTTTCAAAAACACTAAGTAAATAATGAGAGAATTTTCATTTTTGTGTGAACTATCTCTTTAACAATTTCAAAACTTGGAAAAGCGATTAAGTCGAATCAAGTCAACTTTATTTATAAAGCACATTTAAAAACAACAGAAGTTGAACCAAAGTGCTGTACAATTAGATACAAAAGTGAAATAGAGTATATACAGTGGTGTGAAAAAGTGTTTGCCCCTTCCTGATTTCTTATTTTTTTGCATGTTTGTCACACTTAAATGTTTCAGATCATCAAACAAGTTTAAATATTAGTCAAAGATAACACAAGTAAACACAAAATGCAGTTTTTAAATGAAGGTTGTTATTATTAAGGGAAAACAAAATCCAAACCTACATGGCCCTGTGTGAAAAAGTGTTTGCCCCACCTGTTAAAACATAACTTAACTGTGGTTTATCACACCTGAGTTCAATTTCTCTAGCCACAACCAGGCCTGATTACTGCCACACCTGTTCTCAATCAAGAAATCACTTAAATAGGACCTGCCTGACAAAGTGAAGTAGACCAAAAGATCTTCAAAAGCTAGACATCATGCTGAGATCCAAAGAAATTTAGGAACAAATGAGAAAGAAAGCAATTGAGATTTGTCAGTCTGGAAAAGGTTATAAAGCCATTTCTAAAGCTTTGGGACTCCAGAGAACCACAGTGAGAGCCATTATCCACAAATGGCGAAAACATGGAACAGTGGTGAACCTTCCCAGGAGTGGCTGGCCGACCAAAATTACCCCAAGAGCGCAGCGACGACTCATCCAAGAGGTCACAAAAGACCCCACAACAACATCCAAAGAACTGCAGGCCTCACTTGCCTCAGTTAAGGTCAGTGTTCATGACTCCACCATAAGAAAGAGACTGGGCAAAAATGGCCTGCATGGCAGAGTTCCAAGACGAAAACCACTGCTGAGCAAAAAGAACATTAAGGCTTATCTCATTTTTGCCAGAAAATGTCTTGATGATCCCCAAGACTTTTGGGAAAATACTCTGTGGACTGACGAGACAAAAGTTGAACTTTTTGGAAGGTGTGTGTCCCATTACATCTGGCAAACACCGCATTTCAGAAAAAGAACATCATACCAACAGTAAAATATGGTGGTGGTAGTGTGATGGTCTGGGGCTGTTTTGCTGCTTCAGGACCTGGAAGACTTGCTGTGATAAATGGAACCATGAATTCTGCTGTCTACCAAAAAATCCTGAAGGAGAATGTCCGGCCATCTGTTTGTGACCTCAAGCTGAAGTGAACTTGGGTTCTGCAGCAGGACAAAGATCCAAAACACACCAGCAAGTCCACCTCTGAATGGCTGAAGAAAAACAAAATGAAGACTTTGGAGTGGCCTAGTCAAAGTCCTGACCTGAATCCTATTGAGATGCTGTGGCATGACCTTAAAAAGGCAGTTCATGCTCGAAAACCCTCAAATGTGGCTGAATTACACCAATTCTGTAAAGATGAGTGGGCCAAAATTCCTCCACAGCGCTGTAAAAGACTCATTGCAAGTTATCGCAAACGTTTGATTGCAGTTGTTGCTGCTAAGGGTGGCCCAACCAGTTATTAGGTTTAGGGGGCAATCACTTTTTCACACAGGGCCATGTAGGTTTAGATTTTGTTTTCCCTTAAGAATAACAACCTTCATTTAAAAACTGCATTTTGTGTTTACTTGTGTTATCTTTGACTACTATTTAAACTTGTTTGATGATCTGAAACATTTAAGTGTGACAAACATGCAAAAAAATAAGAAATCAGGAAGGGGGCAAACACTTTTTCACACCACTGTACATATACAGGTGCATCTCAATAAATTAGAATGTCGTGGAAAAGTTCATTGATTTCAGTAATTCAACTCAAATTGTGAAACTCGTGTATTAAATAAATTCAATGCACACAGACTGAAGTAGTTTAAGTCTTTGGTTCTTTTAATTGTGTTGATTTTGGCTCACATTTAACAAAAACCCACCAATTCACTATCTCAAAAAATTAGAATATGGTGACATGCCAATCAGCTAATCAACTCAAAACACCTGCAAAGATTTCCTGAGCCTTCAAAATGGTCTCTCAGTTTGGTTCACTAGGCTACACAATCATGGGGAAGACTGCTGATCTGACAGTTGTCCAGAAGACAATCATTGACACCCTTCACAAGGAGGGTAAGCCACAAACATTCATTGCCAAAGAAGCTGGCTGTTCACAGATTGCTGTATCCAAGCATGTTAACAGAAAGTTGAGTGGAAGAAAAAGTGTGGAGGAAAAAGATGCACAACCAACCGAAAGAACCGCAGCCTTATGAGGATTGTCAAGCAAAATCGATTCAAGAATTTGGGTGAACTTCACAAGGAATGGACTGAGGCTGGGGTCAAGGCATCAAGAGCCACCACACACAGACGTGTCAAGGAATTTGGCTACAGTTGTCATATTCCTCTTGTTAAGCCACTCCTGAACCACAGACAATGTCAGAGGCGTCTTACCTGGGCTAAGGAGAAGAAGAACTGGACTGTTGCCCAGTGGTCCAAAGTCCTCTTTTCAGATGAGAGCAAGTTTTGTATTTCATTTGGAAACCAAGGTCCTAGAGTCTGGAGGAAGGGTGGAGAAGCTCATAGCCCAAGTTGCTTGAAGTCCAGTGTTAAGTTTCCACAGTCTGTGATGATTTGGGGTGCAATGTCATCTGCTGGTGTTGGTCCATTGTGTTTTTTGATAACCAAAGTCACTGCACCCGTTTACCAAGAAATTTTGGAGCACTTCGTGCTTCCTTCTGCTGACCAGCTTTTTAAAGATGCTGATTTCATTTTCCAGCAGGCAGGATTTGGCACCTGCCCACACTGCCAAAAGCACCAAAAGTTGGTTAAATGACCATGGTGTTGGTGTGCTTGACTGGCCAGCAAACTCACCAGACCTGAACCCCATAGAGAATCTATGGGGTATTGTCAAGAGGAAAATGAGAAACAAGAGACCAAAAAATGCAGATGAGCTGAAGGCCACTGTCAAAGAAACCTGGGCTTCCATACCACCTCAGCAGTGCCACAAACTGATCACCTCCATGCCACGCCGAATTGAGGCAGTAATTAAAGCAAAAGGAGCCCCTACCAAGTATTGAGTACATATACAGTAAATGAACATACTTTCCAGAAGGCCAACAATTCACTAAAAATGTTTTTTTTATTGGTCTTATGATGTATTCTAATTTTTTGAGATAGTGAATTGGTGGGTTTTTGTTAAATGTGAGCCAAAATCATCACAATTAAAAGAACCAAAGACTTAAACTACTTCAGTCTGTGTGCACTGAATTTATTTAATACACGAGTTTCACAATTTGAGTTGAATTACTGAAATAAATGAACTTTTCCACGACATTCTAATTTATTGAGATGCACCTGTATATATATATACAAATATATAAAAAAAAATAATCAAACAATATAAAAACAAACAGAACTAAACACCAATAAACAACATGTGAACTTGACATTAAATAGTATCAAAAGATACAGAGTAAAGATTGGTTTTAAGAGAAGATTTAAAAATGGCTAAAGATGGGGTGGACCTTACGTGTGAAGGGAGACTGATTCAGAGTTTGGGGGCGACAACAGAGAAGGCTAGATCTCCCTTAGACTTGCAATGACAGCGGGGAACTGATAAAAGAAGTTGCTTTCAAGATATAAGCATTCTAGGAGGCGAATATGGGTGCAGAAGGTCAGTAATATATTGAGGAGCCTGACCAGACAGGCCTTGTACACATAGATAAGAATTTTAAAATCAACTCTAGCCTTGACAGGAAGCCAATGAAGAGCAGCCAATATAGGGGTGATGTGATCCCTTTTTTAGTCCCAGTTAAAAATTGAGCTGCGGCATTTTGAGCCATCTGTAAACGAGATAAAGCAGATTGAGGCAGACCAGCATACAGAGAGTTACAATAATCCAGTCGTGAAGTAATAAGAGCATGGATCACAGTTTCAAGGCCTTTACCAGAAAGAAAATGCTTTAATTTAGCAATAGACCTCAACTGAAAGAAACTTCCCTAAGTAATGGCACTAATCTGTTTGTCAAAAATGAGCCCAAGATTTTTGACATGCATATATATATTGGAGGAGAGCAGACCTAACTGGGCTTCAGTGACAGATGAAGTCCTGGCAGAGCCTAAAATCAATATTTCAGAAGACACATAAGAAGAGAATCAACAGTGCAGCTGCTATCAGGCCTAACTAGTAAATACAATTGTGAGTCGTCTGCGTAACAGTGATAGGAGACATTATATTTTTGAAAAATGGAGTGCATATAGAGAGTGAACTATAATGGTCTCAGAATAGAACCCTGGGGCACACCACAAGATAGGGGGCTGTTGTAGAGGAAAAAATACCTATATAAATGGAGAAAGTCCTCTCTCTCAGATAGTAGGCAAACCACTGCAGAGCCAGACCCTGAATACCCATCATACACTCCAACCGTTTTAAAAATATTTTGTGATCAATCGTGTCGAATGCTGTGCTCAGATCAAATCAAATCAGCACATGATCCTGATTCAAGTGAGAGCAAAATGTCATGAGTGACCTTCAGAAGACCAGATTCAGTACTATGTAAGGTTCTAAAACCAGACTGATCAAATATATTAAAAGAATTCAAGTATGTGAATAAACTGTGAATAAACAACTTTCTCCAAAAGCTTTGAGATGAATGGCAACTTGGAGATAGGCCTGTAATTAGTATATACAGTGGGATCGAGGTGCATTTTTTTAAAGCAGAGGCTGGACAATTGCATGTTTAAAACTAGCTGGGACTACCCCAATTGCTAGAAAGCTGTTAATAATTGCAGTCAAATCAGAGCTCATCGGTTCAAAGACATATTTGAAAAGACAAGCAGGCAGTATATCCATTTTACGACATTAACACTTCATCTTAGAAACTACATCAACAAGGTGGGCTGAAGAGACTGGTTGAAAGCAAGTTAGAGAGCTGAGTGGCTGGAATACCGGTGGTGAATAGAAATTTGCAGGCTGAATAGGGGCCTTAATTTCTTGGACTTTCTGAGTGAAAAATCTAAGAAACTTCTCACAGGTATCAGTGGACACATCAGGACAGGCAACAGAAGCAGGGTGTAACACAGAGTCAATGGTCTTAAACAGCACTTTGGGCCTATTTGCATTCTCTGAGATGAATTTAGAGAGGAAATTTGATTTGGCCATTTTCACTGATTTTTGGTAGTTATTTAAGCAAGTCCTTAAAATGTTATATGAAACCTGGATGGAGCTTGTCTCTCTTCCACTTCTGCTCAGCGTTTCTGCACTCTTGTCTGAGAGTGCGGGTGTAGTCATTTAACCAAAGCTGGATGGCACCTTTGCCCTTAACTTTCCTGCCTTAACAGGAGCAACAAAATCTAAGGCAGAAGAACATGATTTATTAAAAATTTCAACCAGCTCCTCAGTATCCAGACCAGTGAATAGAGAGTCTGAGAAATGGGTCTGGTAATAGTCTCTAAATTGAATAGCAGTAGAGGAATGAATGCCCACGAGAGAGTGGGTGGAGGACCTGAACCAACAGAATCAAATACAATTGAATAGTGGTCAGAAAAACCAACATCAGAAATCTTTAGATTGGTTATAGAAAAACTATAAGACAAAACCAAATAAAGTGTGTGATCCAAGTTATGAGTTGGACCAGAGATAGATTGTAAAAAATTAAAGGATTCTAAAAGGCATAAAAAATCCTTCGCCAGAGGTTTGGATGGACAGCAAAGGTGGATGTTAAAATCACAGAGAATTAGCAGTCTATCACTACGAGATACTACGTCAGAGAGAAAATCAGAAAATTGACGGATGAAGTCCTTGTTATAGTTTGGAGGTCTGTACACCAAAGCACATAGCACAGGACCCATGATATCGGTCTTTAATAACTGTATCTCAAAATTCGAGAACATGACCGTTGGCAGAATTTTACATCTAAAATTGTTTTTAAAAATAGTGGCAACGCCATCGTCATGTCCAGATGTCCTTGGGAACTGAAGAATGCACAGTCCGGGGGAGAAAGTTCTTTGAGAGCAATGAAGTTACCAGGGCTGAGCCAAGTCTCAGTCACAAATAAAAAGTCTAAAGAATGCGACATAAAAAAGCCATTTAAAACAAAGGATTTATTCGATAGTGACCTTGCATTTACTAGGGCCATCTTAATGGTAGTAGGCTCCGAGCCCATGGTAGAAATAGGAGTAGAATGCTTCAGCATATGGAGATTATCAGGATTAACACCCCGATTATCCGCGTCCCGGGCAGGGGGATATCGAACTGAAGACCACATCACCGGTATGCGGGAATAATCAGAGGAGGCAGCCGACATAAGTTGGTTCAAATGATGATGAGTTCCTCTGTGGACATACTGTGGTCGCATGTGATTCCCAGGGCGGCACATTGATTGTAGATTCCCGCAGAGAGACGATATGTGGAGTTAAAGCGATGTAAATCCATGGATGAATAATTAAAAACCATATTGAGAATCAGAGGATCAGAGCCTGAATCCGTAACAGAGCTGCGTATTTCCAGCTGTAGATAGCGTAGATGAATAATAAAAATTCAGAAGACCAGAGGGAACCACCAAAAATAATCCATCATTACCGGCCCTTCAGCCAGACCCGAAATTCAGTCCACTTAAGCCCACACACCCCGGTGCAGCCGAGGTAGTGGTCCTGCAGCCTGCCAAAGGCTGCTCATAACTGATCCATCAAACGGCCAGTGACAAGTGGGGAAATGTCCATTCACCAGAGTCAGTGTATTGTACTGGGGCTACGAGGGCTCCAGGTAGGCTGGTAGAGGCTTTGCACAGATGGACACACTTTAGTTGAAGTAAATGCCAAACAATGGAACAGTTCGCCATCCATGAGCAGATCGAAACTTATTTCCGAGAGCGGTCGTCACAATAAAAGAGGAAATAGCCCATATCAGATCTTAAAATCCAACTTAAAGACCAGAGAGCAGCAGCAGCCAAACACACCATCGTTCGCTCATGCTGGAAGTAATTACATTATAATCTACTGTGATAGTAGACAGTAAAGAGATATATAATTATGCATTATCACACCCGCAATCATGCTGTTGGTGAATATCAGCATGGCTGTGATTTCTGTACCTGCTATCACAGCTTTGTTGATATTCAGACCAACAGCTCGATTGTATGACATTAATTGTATATAATAGCTCAACAAACAAATAAATAATTAACAAATCACCGACTTACGTTTCTGACAAAAAAAAAATGGCCAGTTAATTTGTATATTTTGTTCTGCCAGTGAAAATAATTCCAAAAGAAACCAATGCATCAAGCACGCTCTCAAACTCTGTTTTGAACTAGTTGGGTTCCGTTCTTAAATGAATCATTGTTTTTGAATGAACAAATTATTTTAATTCACTTGCATTCTTTTGGTGGTGAATGACTAATCAGTAACTAATCAGTTGACTCCATGATTCAATGCCTCACTCTTAACATACAAGATGCTCATTTGTCGCCACCTATAGTGGCGTAAAGGTAATATGCAGAAATGATCAGTGAGAGGAATCAAAGTGAACAGTGACTCAAAATCTGCACCCTTATTTGGAAAGCCACAAACACAGAGAAGCGGAGTGATACAAACAGTGAAGCATCCCAGAGCTGTTACTGTTGTATAATCTGACTTAAGGACCAGCCAGTCATTTTTGTAGTATTGTAGTAGTGTTTATAAGATATATATATACTGTGCTTTCTTTCCACCTACTTTGGTATTTGATGTTGATTTTATTTTATTTTTTTATGATTTCTTCCATTGTGAAATCTTCCATTGTTGTGACACTTCAGTTGGAACAAACACTTGGAACCATGGAGTGCTGGTTCCAAAGCTAATCAAAGCTAGTATCACTTCTGGTTATCTTAATAGGTTTAACTGCAGATGTTAACAGCAATTAACTGCAGATGAGCTGACATCACTTTATCCTTTGACCTTAGAGTGAACATGCCTTTTGCAACACATTTTTCTGCCTTAATCTGACATATTTCCGAGTTAAACAGTGTAAGGCAAGGTGGTGCCCCGATGTCTGCACTCTGGGATCACAACCCCCTGAGAAAACAAAGAACGCCCTGGGACAATCAGCATACAAACTTTCTCGCAGACACATCTCTATCTCAAGAACACCAAACTGAATGTGAAAAGATTCATTGTTGTCTTTCCACATCTGTTTCTCTATCTTCTCTTCCCTCCTGAGTCCTGTTCCTCTCAGCTCAGAATCACTTTAAAACACACCTAAATCATGTATGTAACAAATGTCTAATTATATGTACACAAATATTCTGATACATGTTTCATATAATTTAAAAGGTCTCAGTGCGACTGGTATAATAGTCTCATTACCATAACTGTAAAATACATGATAACACAGTTTTGAGAATTTAGAGGGATTCTGACCACTACTGGGGGTGTGCCTCTCTTGTTGGTCTTTCATCTAAATTATCTCCTGTATGCAGAAAAGGTGCGACCCCAGGAGTTCGAAACCTAGCCATACCCACATTTGTATTGTGTACCATTTGGTCTTTGATGTTTTTTCTGTCTGGATATTAAAGGAAGGTTGACAAAAGCATTCTGTGAGAAATCTGTCATTCGGATCTCCCGCACAGGTACTGTGTGTTATTTTATTGCCAGGTATGTTTCTCAGACTTGCAACCTATGGTATGTTTATTCTGATTCTTTTATGAATTGGCTTTGATTTAATTTATATTGATTTGATTCTCTGATGTAAAGCTTTATTCCTACCTGTAAAATAAATTATTAATTTGATTATTCAGGATTCTCCTGAACTCATTATTTCAAGTAAATTAAGTGATAGGATGTTACCACGAGCATATGATCAGGATAAGATTATTACTGCGGGCCATGAATGAGAGCAAATCCTCTGGTACCATAAGTCACTGACTTATCGCTCACTAAAGCAAGTTGTATGTAAGTGACTAAATAGAACTATCATTTGATTATGAGCAAGCCTAATGATATTAGTAAACCCTGCAACCGCTGACTTTAGATCGAACTGACAACCTTGTGACCGTGGGGTCTACGTATTATCCAGCCAGTGTAGGACCCTAAGTGACATCGACACCTACTGAACGAATAATGAGCATACAGCCAACCGAGTAATCAAAAACACCAAATTATGATAATATCAAAAATTATGATCAGAAACTGATTATAACCTTAGTCTAAAATTGAGGTCTATTAATTGGAGTCAGATTAAATTATTAATGGAGTCAGATTTAGTCTTAACTAAACCAAATAATTTAAGATGTAAAACCAAACGAGTGCCAGAAAAGACAAACACTCACAGAAAAAAAAAAAATAAAAAAAAATAAAACATGTTGAAAAGATGACATGATTTCATCCACTGATTTGATTGTGACATTTCAAGTTTCACCCCTACTGAGCTAGGCTTGGAGACCAGCTAGACTGGCTTAAACCAGCTAAGACCAGCAAACCCTCTTAGGCCATCTTTTTTTTTTTTCCAGCAGGGAAAATAAATAAATAAATAAATAAAAGATTACAAAGACAAATATTTGTTTTATTTGGTGTAGCGTACATTGATGAATTGTGTACTATAAGACCAGGGCTGTGTGTTAAGAAAGCAAATAGGGTCAATTTTGATTTCATGCAGATTTTCTTCTTCTTTTGGCTGCTGCTGTTAGGGGTCACCACAGCAGACCATTCGTGATCCACATATTTGACTTGGCACAGGTTTTATGCCGGATGCCCTTCCTGATGCAACCCCCAGTGGCTGGGGGACTCTCGCTCACACCTATGGGGCAGTTTTAGAGTCTCCAATTCACTTAACCTTCATGTTTTTGGACTTGTGGGGAAAACCGGAGAACCCGGAGGAAACCCACACAAACACAGGGAGAACATGCAAACTCCACACAGAAAGGCCCAGTTAAGCCAGGACTCAAACTCAGGACCTTCTTGCTGTGAGGCAACAGTGCTAACCACTGAGTCACCATGCTGCCCAATTTCACGCTGACTTTAAAGACATTATTTTTATTTTTATTAGTGTTCTACAAAGTCATACGTAACCAACAAAATCAAGGTTATGGTAACCCTTGAGTCCTTTCACTAATCAAACAGTTTTTTTTTTTACAAAAAAAAAAACATAATCTGTTAAGTCGTGGCTGCTGTGAGAAGAAAAACTGTGTGATGTCCAGTTGTGAAGAATTTCTTCACTTTTTTTTTTTTTTCATCTGTGGCTTGCTTTTCCATCCTCTGCATGATTTTTATTAAAATTTTTTCCTGTGTTGTGATCACTCTGCAGGAAGTGATGCACAACCTTACGTTTCGGGCTGTGCTGTTGATATGAGCTGCTCCTTTTTCTGCTACCCTATTCCTCCTCCCACTCTCTCTTTCTTTTGCCTTTAAGAAAAATGGCTCCATAGTAGACCAGCATGAGTCCATTCTGAACAGAATAATTTCATTAATTCTCTCAACTGTTTCATTTAAAGAGAGTGGGCTTAATTAAAGACTTGGGCCAGAAACATACTTTACGTAAATACAGAAACACAAGTGTGAATGCTTGGCCAATGTATTTGCTTTCATATAATCATTTAAATATTTTCCTTTCATTTTAGTGTGTAAAACTCAAAATATGTTTTTGGGACACAGTGACTCAAAATGATAGAGCAGGTCACATATGCTGAGAAAGTGTTCCTCTGAAACACATGCTAATAAAGTTCACTATGCTCCTTAATATTAGAACTTGACTGACAGTGCAGTGACCATGTGATTTCCAGTACCAGAACACCAATACCATCGATCATCCTATATTTTCTTGTTTTTCTCTTTCTCTTTGCTTAAATCCATTTCTGTAATTCTGCTCTTGTCCTTTCTCACATTCATTCATTAATTTTCACTTTCAGGTGTGCCTTCAGCCTCTTATATAAGATATGACAACAAAACCTTGTGTACTGACTGGCAATGCCATTGATGGCTCTCGGGAGGTGGTGTTTACAGAGATTAAATGAAATTGAAAGCATATTACTTACTAGAGCTGACTTTCATTAAGTTTGTTTGTTAATTGTTTCGAGTGTACAATCCGATGCATCAGTTGTCTCTGTTCATCTGTGTATTCTTTAAATGGAACTGTGAGATGGCAGTGTTTACAGGGCATTTACTGTAAAAATGAAAGCACTTAAAACTGCTCTCATGTTGTAAGGAGCCACAACCTATATTTGTTTGCAATCATCCAGACACGTGCACATGAGTGGCACTTTTGAGCCATCAACATGGCAATTGAAAATGGATTGGTCTATTGTTCAGGATTTTACACTTTAATGAACACAGATGAATCTAACTTAATGGCTAAACACTAAGTTTTGAACCCCCAAAAGAGGATAGAAATTCAGGATAGTACAGGATACAGGATGTACAGGACAGAGGATAGTAATCATTAAAGTTGGGGTACTCGATTTCGGACTCGAGTCTGAGTCACGAGTCCAATTTTAATGGACTTGGACTTGTCACGGACTCGGATGCATTTTTACTCAGACTTGAGTCTATGGCATTTATGATGCAATGACAAACAAACAAGCAAACAAATAACGTAACATAGGGTGACCATACATCCTCTTTTTCCCGGACATGTCCTCTTTTTCAGACCTGAAAAAAGCATACAGCCGGGATTTCAAAATTGCCTCTAAATGTCTGGGATTTGGCTTTGTCTTCACAATGATGTGCTCTCTACAGTTAGTACTATCATACATTGTGTAATTGATACTGCACATCAGTTTTCACGCGTATATGTCCTTACATGTGATTATTCTGGCTGAGAGCAGCAGCGCGCACTCTTTCAAAGTACTTTCTCTCTCTCACCCACATGCGTGCTGTATGTGTGTGCGTGAAAGAGAATCACCAGATGTGCTCTGCCACTCTCATCCAGAAACATCAATAACGCAAGTACACTTTTGAAAGTACGTTCCCCAACTCTGCAAATTATTAAACAGAACAAATGTTTTATCAGACTCACGTTACTACGCAAAGCCATTTCTAACTGAAAATGCTGACTATATCGAGACAAAATCAAATATGCTATGTATTAGGGATATTTAAACTAATATGTCAGATAAAATAGACCATGGAAATTGTACAACTCATTCCATTACATAAACTCAGCAAAAAAGAAATGTCCTCTCACTTTCAACTGCTTTTATTTTCAGTAAACTTAACACGTGTAAATATATGTATAGCCCTCACCCTCCGATCCAACAGGTCCCAGACGTGCTCAATGGGATTGAGATCCGGGCTCTTCGCTGGTCATGGCAGAACACTGACATTCCTGTCTTGCAGGAAATCACACACAGAACGAGCAGTATGGCTGGTGGCATTGTCATGCTGGAGGGACATGTCAGGATGAGCCTGCAGGAAGGGTACCACATGAGGGAGAAGGATGTCTTCCCTGTAACGTACAGCATTGAGATTGCCTGCAATGATAACAAGCTCAGTCTGTTGATGCTGTGACACACCACCCCAGACTATGATGGGCCCTCCACCTCCAAATCGATCCCGCTCCAGAGTACAGGCCTCTGTGTAATGCTCATTCCTTCGATGATAAACGCAAGTCAGACCATCACCCCTGGTGAGACAAAACCGTGACTCGTCAGTGAAGAGCACTTTTTGCCAGTCCTGTCTGGTCCAGTGAAGGTGGGTTTGTGCCCATAGGCGACATTGTTGCCGGTGATGTCTGGTGAGGACCTGCCTTACAAAAGGCCTACAAGCCCTCAGTCCAGCCCCTCTCAGCCTATTGCAGACAGTCTGAGCACTGATGGAGGGATTGTGCATTCCTGGTGTAACTCAGGCAGTTGTTGTTGCCATCCTGTACCTGTCCCGCAGGTGTGATATTCGGATGTACCAATCCTGTGCAGGTGTTGTTACACATGGTCTGCCACTGCGAGGATGATCAGCTGTCCTTCCTGTCTCCCCGTAGCGCTGTCTTAGATGTCTCACAGTACGGACATTGCAATTTATTGCCCTGGCCACATCTGCAGTCCTCATGCCTCCATGCAGCATGCCTAAGGCACATTCATGCAGATGAGCAGGGACCCTGAGCATCTTTCTTTTGGTGTTTTTCAGAGTCAGTAGAAAGGTCTCTTTAGTATCCTAAGTTTTTATAACTGTGACCTTAATTGCCTACCGTCTGTAAGCTGTTAGAGTCTTAACGACCGTTCCACAGGTGCATGTTCATTAATTGTTTATGGTTCATTGAACAAGCATGGAAAACATTGTTTAAATCCTTTATAATAAAGATCTGTAAAGTTATTTGGATTTCTACAAAATTATCTTTAAAATACAGTGTCCTGAAAAAGGGATGTTTCTTTTTTTGCTGAGTTTATTTGTAGTGCAACCTCTGTGTGTTACCTGTAAAGTTGGCACTTGCGTTTCAATGGCAAAAAAGTCAGAAAATACAATGAAGAACACAAGTGAGGGGAGAAGTCTCTATTCGCCTATTATCCATACTAAATATAATGTGAAAAGAACAACGCGTCAGCTCAAGGAGAGTTTGTCATTAAAAATTGATCTTAACTTTAGCGAAGTAGGCTATACCTGGACACAGCAGGAGGACAGAAAAGTGTGAAGTGTAGTAGAATAAAAATACATTTCTAATGGTATCTGATCTTTTCTGTTTTTATTTTCTGCTTAATTTTATGGGCATTATTAAATGTTTTAATATTACCATTTATTAAATGTATTAAACACATTAAATGTATATAATTAATTACATTACATGTATTTCACCCAAGATTTTTGATAAAACTAAACTAAATTGAATGGACAAATTGAAAATGAAGTAGAAAAAAATAAATTTAAAATTAAAAATAATAATAACTGGTTGTAATGACTAATGCAGCTTTCACTTTCTTTAGTCTATGTTTGAGTGGAGGGGAAATTCAACAAATAACTGAAAAAGTCAACAGAACAGTCGTGACTCGGCCCCTTTTTGACTCGGACTCGACTTTCAACACTATTAATCATTACATAGTTACAGTGGTTTTTCCAAGTCAGGCTTCTTGGTGCACAATTTATTGTACACTCAATTTCAGATATATCCCACATACAGTTAAACAAATGATGTTTAATGCCATTAAGAATAGATGCATTGAAACCATGGAGATGGTTTCAGTAAACAGGCAGGTGATTGTGCTTGCAAATGCTTTATATGGTTAAGATAATGAAATCTAATTCTTTGCCATATGCTGCATAGCTCCAGTATAGTTCTCTTAGAAAAAAACAAACAAAAAAACAAAACAAAGGATATTGCAATGCATGAGTCTGATCTAGATAGATTTATAGATAGATTGATGGATGGATGGTTGGAACCAGAGGCGGAACCAGGGGCAGACAGGCCATTAAGGGGCAGTGGTGGCTCAGTGGTTAAGGCTCTGGGTTACTGACCAGAAGGTTGGGGGTTTAAGCCCCAGCACTGCCAAGATGCCATTGTTGGGCCCTTGAGCAAGGCCCTTGACCCTATCTGCTCCAGGGGTCTGTATCATGGCTGACCCTGCACTCTGACCCAAGCTTAGCTGGGATATGTGAAAACAAATACATTTCACTGTATATATGCAAGTGTATAATGTGTGACCAAAATAAAGGCTTCTATTAGGGCTGTCAAATTAAAATTCAAATATTTGTCGAATTTAAAAAAAAAAAAAAAAAATGCACATTCGAATGCTAAAACTGTGTATTCAAATTTTGGATATGTGCCAAGCACTGATGATGACTTCAGATCGATTGCATTCTTGTGCTAAAAAAGGCTAGACACAGTGCAACAAATACAGTTTAACAGAAAGCAGGTGTCTCAAGATGCTTTTTAAATTTATCTTTAATTAGAAAAATCATCTAAAAAAACAGCGCTCCTGCACGAGATGCTGAATAAACAAAAACAAAGCGAAACATAGTTCGTCTAACACGCATTTACATAGAAAAACAAATTGGTTGGTTACAAAAGTGTTCAGTGTGCCTTTACCAACAGCCCTTTACAGTTGGTGGACTTCTTTGGCCATTGCGTCTTGCTCTCTTAATAAGCGTTTCTCAGATTGAGCAATGAGTTTTTTATATGCTTTGTCAGGAAAGGAGTTCAACTTGGAAATATGTGTCTCGAGATTCTCGTGTTTGGTTGTGATCCATTTGTTTGAACAGCCCCTTGCCTGGACTCATAGTCTGAGCCGCTTCACCACCGAGTTCAGCCGAATACCACTGCTATCTGTGAATATTGCTACCCTACATACACTGTAATGAGTAAAAAACAATGTGGTATTTTGCTGTTATTATGAAGTTTCAGTCGGGGGTAGTATACTGCATCAGTAAGTGTAACACCATGTGAACTGTCTATTGAAGTGTCTATTTTGACTTAACATTTGAAAATATGGACCGGCTAAAACTTTTTATTTATTTATTTTATGCACATTAGTTTAAAAAGGAATGCCCTTTTTTCACAGCCAGGAATGTTATTTGCAGTAATATAACGGTGCTGTATGGTTTATGTATTTAATGTGCCCTCTTGTGGACTAAGGAAACAATGTCAACCTCCCCACCAACAACTTTTGGGCCGGTTTTTATTTCAAATCCAGGGCCGATTTCTCTTCCCAGTCCGCCCCTGGTTGGAACTATAAATAGAGGAAGCATCTATTTCCAGTTGTTTAGACAGCATCTTTTAACAGCAGAGTGGAAAATAGCTGTCAACTGTATATTGCATTGCCTGTGGGTTATTTTGTTGGCATTGGCTCTCCCAATAAAATTCAGCTAAATATAACTACTGTACACCACATTTCCTCTAACGCTGTAGGAAGAGAGAGCAAGGGTGATATACATTTTCTCGTTAGGGTGAGCAGACTCACTCTTCGTTAGCGCTGGGTTAATGAAAGACCCTCAACATTCCTCATATCCTCTATGCAATCAACTATTCATGAGACTAATTTGTAATCTACATGGTAATTAATTTCACATGACATGTCAAGGTGATAGTGATATTTACCTGTAAATATACAAATTCATGCTATTTATTCAGTGGTATAATTGATGAATTGAAAATCTCATTATTCAGTACACTTGATTGTACCAAAAAAAAAAAAAAAAGGTGATTTGAGGCTGCAGTTTTCAGTTTAATCACTAAATGTAATTTCATTTGCAGATTTGTATCATTACTATAAATGTGTAAAATCTAAGATTCAATATAACTCAAATTATATCATGTATATTTCTGTTATTTTCGTTATTGTTGTTGTAGTATGCCCGTTTGATGTATTTCCTATTGAAACAGGAAGCTGAGGCAGGACATATCAAATAGCCTTTAGTTTACATTTTCAACTTGCTATATCGATTTAGAAGTAGGTGGTATTAAGATTAAGATTGTTATTTGTTATTAATGGGTCTTTGACAAATAAGACTGTCCGAGATGATAGAAATGAGAAATCTTTTAAAAATCTAGTTTAAACCACATGTGTCAAGTCTGTAAAAATCTAATCTGTGTTGGTTTCATGAATTTTGAAAAACATTTGCAGCATTTTCCTAAAAAAATAAACAGTCAATAAAGTCAACAGTCAATAGAAATGTCAAAATATCTAATATAAAAAAAAAGGAAATAAAAATAAACATAAAATAAAAAAGTCATGATGGTATGATTTTTTTTTTTTTTTTTTTTTTTTGGGCTGCATGTTGGTTATACCAGCTGACTCAAATTTGGTGGACAAAAGTTTTCTATATAAATTTATATATATATATATATATATATATATATATATATATATATATATATATATATATATAAGAAAAAAAAAACAAAACAAAAAAACATCATGAGTTTCATATATATATATATATATAACCTTTGTGCACCAAATTTGAGTCAGCTGGTGTAACCAACATGCAGCCAAAAAAATAAATAAATAAATAAATAAATAAATCATACCATCATGACTTTTTCTTTTTCATATTATTAATATTTAAAAAAAAAAAAAAAAAAAAAATCACTGCTTTTCTTTTTTTTTTTTTTTTTTTTAATAATACTAAAATATTATTACAAAGTATTAATGGCAACTTTCTTTTCTTTTTTAAGAATTTTAGCCTTTAATAACACTTTTATTTCTTTTGTGTGTGTGTGTGTGTGTGTGTGTGTGTGTCCAGATGGTTAAACCACATTACAACACAAAATGTTTTACTTTAAGCTCCATAAAAATAAAAAAAAATCTAAATGACTTCAAACTCAGAAATTGAAAAAAAAAATTACAAAATGGTCATCATAGTAGAGATTGTTAACTGTTTTGTATGAATTTGATTTTGTATGTATTTTTGAAAAACTTAGATCCCAGCAACTTCCATTTAATATCATGTGGTCTTTACACTGGGTTGTCTTTAAACTGCAATGACATCTTATTTACAAGATTTTAGTAAATGGATTTTTAACATTATTAGATCAACAAACTGATGAAATGCACCTATATTTGAAATATTCACACAGGATTATGTGGATTCAGGTATCAGTGTGCTGTTCATTCTCCCTGTCCACAATCCATTTGCCCATTTTCTCTCTCTCTCTCTCTCTCTCTCTCTCAGTCAGCCTGGGGACATGAGGCCATTAACCTCCTGCAGCCGACGCCTTCTATCCTTAATGAGGGTGGCTTGTATGACCCACTATGTCGTTCATATTTCTCCTCTTCTCAGTCCAGCACTCTGAGGTGATCTGTCGCTCCTCTGAAAAGGGGGATGGGATGCGTAAAGGAAAGAAAAAAAAGCTGTGTTCAGTGTCGGAATGAATGACGATACCTTCTGTACATGTGGACTTTGATTAGTAATTGACCAGTACATTAATGTTCTGTTGATTAAGGATTAATTGTGTCATATTTATTTGGGAATTTATCATTATGCTACATCCTGACTGTAGAGTTTCCTCTGTATCTAATTTGGCTTTTCATGATGGATGTCCCTGATTTGTCCTCTGGTGTCTGAGAGGGGGGCCACACACAGTATAGGAACGTTTTTATTTGAATAGCAGATGCCTTTTGAAGATACATGCAGAGTGTCTGCATGTCAGGAAATCAGATGAGTTTTGAAAGGGAATTTTGCATTGTTTCCGACAATGGCTTCCTTAATTTTCACCACCTGTAGAGGTTTTAAAATAAGAGTTCACCTAAAATGAAAATTAATTCATTATTTACTCTTCATCATGTCATTCTCAAAAGGAGAAATTGTTGAAGAATCTTTACACAGCTCTTGTGTATGGCAGTCAGTGTTGGGAAAGTTCAGGGCCTTTGCCAGAATATATAAAGGGGGTTGGGGGGGATTTCATTTTCATAGGGGGACACACTTTTTATGATCTGAGACACAGAGATAGACAAAAACAATGTCCACAATATAAGACAACCAAGTCAGTAGCTATTAGCGGTATGCAGTGCAGCCATTATCTGTATTTGTATCTGTATCTGTTACTATCGCAAAATGATCTGTATCTATCTCTGTATTCGAATAGAACTGAATGTGGGTAGGGCTTGAACCGGAAGTGAGACAATACTAAGCGAAACACCCATTTTTAAAATGTAACTCTATTTCATGTATAGTTTCTATAAATACAATATGTCTTGTGTCACGGTTCCGGCATTTGTGCCTGCTCAAACTGTTGTTTGTTTTTCTCTCTCCCTCATGTCTTACAGGTGGAGCCAGCACACGTGATCAGCGTTCCCGGGGAGGCGCTGCTCATGGCAATGATTTACTCGCAAGTTCCACCTGCTTCTCAATGATTGCACTCCATACTTATTTCTTGTGTTTTCCCACTTTCTTGGCCAGTTTATTGTTTGCTGTCAAGTGTTAACCGTGCTCTCTTGTTTAGTTGGAGATTGTTCATGTGTCTATTGGTTGCCTGTCTCTAGAGGTGTGGCTACCTTCCTGTTTGCCATCGCCTTTGCCTGTATTGTTGCCCAGTTCCCTTGGAGGAGGATTCCTTGGTCTCTGCTCGCGTGTCGGTGGAGAAACTTGCCTGGGCTTTGCTTCGCACCACACCAGCTTCAATGGACTCTCTTCAGATTGCTCCTGACTTCCACAATGCACACACTCATCATACTAACACACTCATTCCTTAGCCCGCTGAGCAGCTATAGCTTTTGACTCTGCTCATCACTGCAGCCAGTGCCGGGTGCGCCTGTCCTTGTTTACAAATGTTGTTGTTAATAAACCTCATTGACTGTTTTTCCTCTGTTTGGGTTCCTTTGTCTCCCCTCAACCTCTGACAGCCTTGTATATGCCTATTCATTATAATAGCCTAATAAAAATAATACTAATTATTATTACTATGGGTATTATTATTATTATTGTACTATTATTATTTCATTATGTTATTATTATTTTAAATATATTTTTTTCTTACGAGATGAAGCTGAATATGTAGGCTCATGAACTGTAGAATATGTTGTTAACTGAGGCACGAGGTGTCAAGCAATTGTGAAATGTAAAGCACACATTTTTCAGCGTACATTAAATACAAACATTAAAAGAAATTAGAATAAATTAATATAGCCTACAAATAGGTGAAAGTCCCATAAATATATCAGGAATTTTACACTCAAGACTGATTTATGCACATATATTTTAACATAATGTGGAGGATATAATTATTTAATTAAATTACATATACAGAATTAGCTAAATAGTGGGAAAAGAATAATAATAGTCATAATAATAATAATAATAATAATAATAATAATAATGTTACGTTAACATTTTCAAATTTAGTACAGTTTAAAGAGAGGGGAAAAAAATATTCAGTTTCTTTTTTAATCACATGAGCAGGGATATTCTGATTAGATGTACACTTTATGGAGCATTTAAACTTTTTTAGATAAAGTCTTAACCAGATACTTACCTTAATCGGTGATGTGAAAATAAATGTGGTCAACTTTTAGAGGTGAATAGATGAGCTCTGTTGTGAAATCACTTCAGGTCAGGAATTTAAAATCGCACTCAGGTTGGTTTATAAATGAATACATGGAAATCATTATGTGTGAATCGTGTGATACATTAATAAAGACATTTTAAGGCAGGGCTCTTCAACTACTTTCTTACGGGGGCCAGATTATCCAGATGAAAACTTTGCAGGGGCCAGTTTTCCGTATTCATCTTAGCTAGCACTTTCACTGCAAGTAACATGCTACATAGGAAAACACCTTTAATACTGTGCATTTATTCAAATTATAATAGTCAGTATTAACAGGGTATACTGTATATTGAATGATACTTTTTTAAGGTCTGGCCATAAATTCCTTCATAAGATCTGGCTGAAAAATAAACATTACTTATACTTTTAACTAACAAAGAATTTTTTGATCAACTTTATAAAAAAATTATTTTTGGAAAAAAAGAGATGAAATGTATATTTGTATATTTGTCTATTTGTCT
This sequence comes from Myxocyprinus asiaticus, assembly GCF_019703515.2. Classification (NCBI taxonomy): domain Eukaryota; kingdom Metazoa; phylum Chordata; class Actinopteri; order Cypriniformes; family Catostomidae; genus Myxocyprinus; species Myxocyprinus asiaticus. The sequence continues at coordinate 19,453,892 of NC_059376.1, read as the reverse complement.
ATTTGTCAGCAGCTATATCACCCTGCAGCTCTTGCCTGGTTGCCTACTAAAGCTAAGCAGGGTTGAGCCTGGTCAGTACCTGGATGGGAGACCTCCTGGGGAAAACTAAGGTTGCTGCTGGAAGTGGTATTAGGGAGGTCAGCAGGGGGTGCTCACCCTGTGGTCCTAATGCCCCAGTATAGTGATGGGGACACTATACTGTAAAAAAAGCACTGTCTTTCGGATGAGATGTTAAATTCCTGACTCTCTGGTCATTAAAAAAAAATCCCAGGGCACTTCTTGTAAAGAGTAGGGGTATAACCCTGTGGCCCTTCTAATCTATCATGGCCTCCTAATAATCTCCATCCCTGAATTGGCTATGTCACTCTAATCTCCTCTCCACCAATAGCAAGTGTGTGGTGGGTGTTCTGGTGCACTATGGCTGCTGTTGCATCATCCAGGTGGATGCTGCACACTGGTGGTGGTTGAGGAGATTCCCCCTATAGTATGTAAAGTGCTTTGAGTGCCTAGAAAAGTGCTATATAAATGTAAGTAATTATTAATTATTCTTCCATTTTCTCTATAAAGTATCATCCTATTCAGTGAAGAAAATTTGTCCTGCAAATATTGTGAATTTGCACACAATAGCCAGTGCAGGAGTCTGATTTTTGTGTAGGTAATCATTGGCATAAGAAGAAAAAACTGAGTTGGTTCAGTTTGTGATTGAGAGGGCTGACTCAGAGCTGTATAGAACAAAATGTAATCTGGATATTTGTAGGTTCGTGTAAGGGGGGGTTAGAGGGAAAGGAGGAGGCGAGAACCGGCTTGACAACTTAAATAATAATTTAATAAACAATTTAACCAAAAACACACCACCATAAACACACACAGTACAGCTGCCTGTAGTTCTCTCTCTCTTGAACTGTCGTCCCCGGCCGCCTTTATCCCTCGCGTGCCCCATCAGGCTGATTGGGGACCGGGCGTGTGTTATTCCAGCCCGGCCCCGCCCTCCTCGGCTCTACACTCCTCCCGGCGTTGCCTCAGGCCGGGGAGCCCCCGGCATGACGTACATCCCCCCTTCCTCTCTGGGGGGCATGCCTTGCGCCCCGACTGCCGGCGGGTCATCCCTGCCTTCCTCGACCTGGGAGGAGACAGGAGGGGAAAAACAACAACAAAAAAAAAACAAAATAGGCGAGGGAAAGGCCAACACGGAGCGAAAGAGAGAGAGAGAGGAGAGAGAGAAAAAAGAAACTCACTGGTTCTCTGATGCTCCATCGCGTGGTCCTTGATCACTCCTCCACTCTCTCAGGCGGACGGCAGCCGCTCCTCCCCGGATGGACCGGAGTCAGACCTCCGACCCCCAGCGGACAGAACACCCCTCTGCGTTTCCGGTGTCCCGTGGGGACACTCCTCCACCCCTGGCAGTGGCCCTACTACTCCAGGCAGTCGGGGAGTCGCTTCCTTCCTCCCCCCGTGGATGGCGGTCTTCTTTCGACCCCTCCGCGTTCCTGGGGGACGGCAGGACACTCCTCCGCCCCCAGCAGCGGCTCCCTCGCTCCAGGCGGTCGGGGAGTCCAGTCCCCACTCACCTCATGGATGGCGGCCGTTCCCCGTGTCTGGGTGGTCGGGCTACTCTGTCCCCCGTCGGATGGCAGTGGCACTCCCCTGGGTGGATGGCAGTGTTGAGGACTCTGCGACGGGAATCCCTCCTCCTTCCCGGGTTTCGGCACCAGTGTAAGGGGGGGTTAGAGGGAAAGGAGGAGGTGAGAACCGGCTTGACAACTTAAATAATAATTTAATAAACAATTTAACCAAAAACACACCACCATAAACACACACAGTACAGCTGCCTGTAATTCTCTCTCTCTTGAACTGTCGTCCCCGGCCGCCTTTATCCCTCGCGCGCCCCATCAGGCTGATTGGGAACCAGGCGTGTGTCATTCCAGCCCAGCCCGCCCTCCTCGGTTCTATAGTTCGGTTACACCTATCACTGTTTTTACAAGCACTACCGACCCTGAACTGATGAGACACGCACGTTTGACACTTCAAGAATAGTGAATAAAAGTGAACTTTTCAGCAAATTTACGTTGAATGTTCGGTTTTCTTAATCAATTTATCTTTTGATGATGTGCATGTGTGCTGACAACATTTGATTTCTGTAACAATTTATATAAATACATTTGATTGAAAAAGACACGATCGAATGCTCACCTAAACTGTGCAATCCATGTTTAGCAAAGCAGTGTAACTAAACTATCGCCAGAAAAGCTTAAACACTCGCTCCGGTCTGGACAACTGATGATGGCTGAATGCTGTTGCACATACCAATGAGTGCTGTTAAACCAAAGTCTTTCTAGCAAGTCAGTCCACTATCGGCCATCTTTGGAATGCTCCTGGGAGGCTATTTCTAGTCATGGCAGTGTAGCTCCTTTCTTCTTGAATGGAGGAACACCGAAATCTCAAAAACAGTCGGTCAAGATTATGACCAAAGAACATATTTCAAATCAGCAGTCAAATCTGACAATGCTGTTATCATAAACTGTGCTTCTTTACCTCAGATTACCATAAAATTTTTATTTTCCCAGCTTGTATAGCTAATGCGCATGCACATTATCATGATGATTAACAGGTTATGTCTGTGTCTAAAAGGTGATTGGCTCTTTTACCTGTAAGGCGGGACTTCCTTTCAACATCTGTTAATTGTTGTGTGCTAGAGTTTCTTGAAGGGGTGTTCCAATTTCTCCCATTAATTTTAATAGAAGTGGCCCATCTCTGCTAAATAGTCTCTGGTTAAACTCACCGTTGATTGCTGAGGCTCGCGCCTGCAAACGCTGAGTTTTGCACAGAGAGCGCTCTGGTATTTCAGATGGCGAGGCGATTTGATAAAAAAAATCAGTCGGAGGAAATTTGGCCCACGGGCCGCCTGTTGACTAACCCTGTTTTAAGGAGTGGAAAATGTAGCCTATATGATGTAGTGCCTTAGTTAATGTTACATTTGACAAGCTCCAGACATGCACAATTAATGGAAACCGCAAACTGAGTCGAGACCACACCCATCCGATCTGAAATCACACTGTGCGCATTTTCATTCCTAAGTTTTACACTTTAGTAGGGTACTAATATTGACGTCACATATTTGTAATTTCTTTGTAATTTTGGATATGTTTATTTAAAATGTTGCTTTATCTCTTATGTTGCTTCTTGGATTATCAAGCAAATGAATATTGTTTATATTATTTGGATGAAATTCGTTATTCGTTTTGAAGTCATTATTTGTGCCTTTTCGAATAAGGTATTCGGCTTCGGGCACATCCCTAGTAGCTATAATCGAAATAGATGTAGGTGCAACTGGTTGTTTAGATCAGTTTTACTATCAGAAAGAATTAATAATTAATATTTATTAATTATTAATTAATATTTAAATTAAATAATAGAATTTAACTCATTAAATTCTATCCTCGAGGCACCACTCTTTGACATATACTGTAAAAAAAAAATGATAGCAAGTTACTGATCGAGTCTCATAAAAAAATCTACCCTGAAGGTTGAGTATTTTAATTATTAATCAAAATAATCAAAAGGGGAGGAACTAGTTAAATTATTGCCATTCAAATCTAATAGTAATCTAATTACAGTTAGTTTCTAACACCAATAAAATAACAGTACGCTGAGGTAACATGGGATTTCTTGACGTGGCAGAGGCTGGCTTCAACACAAATTCAAACAAAACAACCAGGAGTACTTCTTATTATAATATAACAAGATTTATTATAATCAAGCATTAATGAACACAGCCAGTACTATCTGAATATAACCAAAACATAACAAGGAAATCCTAAACTAATAGTGGAGCTATATGCTAGATTGTGTGTGTGTGTGTGTGTGTGTGTGTGTGTGTGTGTGTCTAGATGCGGTAACAAAGGAACCAAAATGGATGACAAGATCCAAAAGGGAGTACTAGATCCAAAATGGAGGATTAGATCCACAATGGAGGACTAGATCCAAAATGAAGGATTAGGTCCAAAACAGAGAGTTAGATCCAAAATGGAGGACTTGATCCAAAATGGAGGACTAGGTCATTTGAGGGTGGAAGGAAAGGGGAAAAGGAAAGATGGCTGGATCAGTTCCAGAGCAGTGGGGTTGATACCACGTGAGGGTGGAAATGAGCGGACACAAAGGAACTGACGAAACAGGCGGGAGAATTTAGTACACCAGCCTGAGTCAGACATAAACCGTGGTGCCGCTCACTCAGTGAATATCAGTGAGAGAGAGAGAGAGAGAATGAGGGAGAGGGAGAGAGAGAGGGAGAGAGCAAAAAGATGCATGCAATCTAATTGAGGGTAACCTCTCGTAACAGCGGGACTGAATTACTAGTTCAGATCACTCAACAAAACAAACTTCACCCAAAAATGAAAATTTCCCAACTCAAAACAGCAAACAGTGAGCAGAGTTCAACATACAAAATAAACATCAGCATTTAGAATCAAACATAAGATTTAGTTGCACAAGATAATCACAGTTTCTAAACTAAATCTGCCCAGATATCAAGCCTTACTTGGGAAATCCTGTGTGATTTCAGTAGGGTTGCCCGTTAGAATTCCTGTAACGTTGAGCGGTCAGGAGAAATGGTCTGGATGGTCCCTTGTCTTACACTCCTCACTGAAAATGTGCATCTCTGCTTTATTCCTCAGATCCAGCGGTGGAGAAGAATGCAGGAGGTAGTCAACGTTGACAGAAAAGGAGGGAGAAGGGAAACTGGTCACCTTTCCGGTTTTCAAAATAAATTCACTGTTGTCTTGCAGTGAAACTGAACCGGTTATTATAAGTATACTAGAACACTTGAACAAAGCTAAGTTAATCTTACTCTACCTTGGCCAAATGGTGAGGTTAGGAAAAACGTGGTCTCTTTGTTCTTAGTCCAAAAAGGAGGGAAAACTCCTTCAGTATGTGCACAATACAGATGTCCCTTAACAGAGCGCCGGAGTTTAGCACGGTGTTGGGCCTCATGTATTCAGATAGAAGACAAAGGCAGGCCTAACACAGTCATAAAACCTAACTCAGGCCCACATACAAAGTCATAAATCTTACTGATAAAAACCGCGCCAAAATCAAACAAAGGGAGTCAAAAACAGACTTCAAATCCCATGAAGCCTTGCTCACTAAATGATCTAACTCTCAACTCCTATTGGATGAGGCACACAACAGAACGCGCCTCAACCATGATGTGATCGGGAGTTGAAATAACTCTGAGATGCTTCTGGGATTTGCTTCCAGCAACTTTGCTCACCGTGTATAGACGCAGCTCATTGCTGCCCTTAGGTGTAGCCTCATGGCACAAGGAAGTAACGTCCAACTTGAAACTGTGGCCATACAATCTCCATCTTGCTGGATGAGTTGAGATTACTCTGTGTTCCACTGAACACTCTAACGGATCCGAAGGAGACCGCTGACCAATCCGCATCTTCATCCGTTTGCCTGCAGAAGTGAAGAGAGAAAAGATTTCTCTTCCATCTTCAATCAAGTTGACGTCGCTGATTTCTCCGCCAGCCCGCCGAGAATCAGCAGCCGTACCGCCAGCCGACAGAGTGAGGAAACGGCCTCCCGTCATCACCTGAGCCTCGAGGAACCGAGTCGGAGTTAAAGGACGGATGAACACACATTCTACGTCCTCATACGATTCAAGTAAGAGGTTTACGTCTGGGCAGAGATAGAATATTATAGTGTGTTATTCTTGTGTATCAAGGTTATTGCTTGTACAGTTTACGGACCGCCGAGTCCGCTCATTGCTAATAATAATACTCAAGGTATTAATTATCACGAATGAGATTTGCTGTGTTGTAGTCCAACCACATTGGACTGTTGTGCATTTCCGCCATCGCGGGTGAGACCGGCACACTGAGTTTATCCATTAAAAAATCAAAGACCGCGGGACGGTTTACGAGCCGTCCACCGCATCTCTAAGTGATAAACTAACAGCTGCTTTCTCTCCCACGATCGCGAAATCGGCTTTGGGGCCGTCACTTTATTCTCTCTCTCTCTCGTACTAACCACACACATGCGACCCCTCACAAACATTCTCACACACATTTTTGGCTAGTTAATAGCTTTGTGATAAAGCTCAGCTTTGTCCCTAAGCTATCGTACAAGCGGATACATGCGGTAAACTGGTAGACGCCATTGACTGGTTTCTCTCCGCCCACATTCGCGGCCATATTCTCTGGCCGGAAGTCTCACGTGACATACTCTCCACGGGAGTCATGTCCGCCATTTTGTGCGCGTTCCTCCTTACACAAACACACACACACACACACACACACACACACACACACACACACACACACACCCTCATGTGTTACAGGATTATTTAGATTTCCAAATCAAATCATATCACTGTTTAGTTTGTAACACTGTTTAGTTCCTCTTTACAGATTAAAAGGGTGTTGGAGCCTGATGACAGTGTCTGTCTAGTTCTTGAGTCCAGTGTACCATTTGCAAGCTGCTACACATGCATTGCCACATCAAAAGCTTTTCATTTCTAACAACACAATAATAAAACAACCAAAACCATGAAACACCAAAAAGAAAAGAAATATCATTATTGTTAGTATTCGTGATAGCATGCCCATCTGCTGCCAATAGGCTCATTCCCTCCTCCTACCACCTCACTTATGCCTCCATTCTGATTCGCACTCTGTTGATGTTGGTCAAAGTTGATGATGTCTCTTTAAACCACTTTCTTATATCCATATTTATTGCTACTCAGAATCACAGCACTGCCAAAATTAGATTTTGTGACTGTAGCATGCACTGGAATCACGTGTTACATAAGGTTATGACAGAAAATAAAAATATTGCCCTGCTGTTGTTGATTATCTTTGGGGAATAGCCATTGGCTGTTGTAAACTCAGCAAAAAAAGAATGTCCCTTTTTCAGGACACTGTATTTTATAGATAATTTTGTAAAAATCAAAATCACTTTACAGATCTTTATTGTAAAGGGTTTAAACAATGTTTGCCATGCTTGCTCAATGAACCATAAACAACACCTGTGGAATGGTCATTAAGACACTAACAGCTTACAGATGGTAGGCAATTAAGGTCACAGTTATAAAAACTTAGGACACTAAAGAGACCTTTCTACTGACTCTGAAAAGCACCAAAAGAAAGATGCCCAGGGTTCCTGCTTATCTGCATGAATGTTCCTTAGGCATGCTGCATGGAGGCATGAGGACTGCAGATGTGGCCAGGGCAATAAATTGCAATGTCCGCACTGTGAGACGCCTAAGACAGCACTACAGGGAGACAGGAAAGACAGCTGATCGTCCTCGCAGTGGCAAACCACATGAGACAACACCTGCACAGGATCAGTACATCCAAATATCACACCTGTGGGACAGGTACAGTATGGCAACAACAACTGCCTGAGTTACACCAGGAATGCACATTCCCTCCATCAGTGCTCAGACTGTCCACAATAGGCTGAGAGGGGCTGGACTGAGGGCTTCTAGGCCTGTTGTAAGGCAGGTCCTTACCAGACATCACTGGCAACAACATCGCCTATGGGCACAAACCCACCTTCACTGGACCAAACAGGACTGGCAAAAAGTGCTCTTCACTGACTTGGAGGTGGAGGGTCCATCATGGTCTGGGGTGGTGTGTCACAGTATCATCGGACTGAGCTTGTTGTCATTGCAGGCAATCTCAACGCTGTGTGTTACAGGGAAGACATCCTCCTCCCTCATATGGTACCCTTCCTGCAAGCTCATCCTGATATGACCCTCCAGCATGACAATGCCACCAGCCATACTGCTCGTTCTGTGCATGATTTCCTGCAAGACAGGAATGTCAGTGTTCTGCCATGGCCAGTGAAGAGCCCAGATCTCAATCCCATTGAGCACGTCTGGGACCTGTTGGATCGGAGGGTGAAGGCTAGGGCCATTCCCCCCAAAAATGTCCGGGAACTTGCAAGTGCCTTGGTGGAAGAGTGGGGTAACATCTCACAGCAAGAACTGGCAAATCTGGTGCAGTCCATGAGGAGGAGATGCACTGCAGTACTTAATGCAGCTGGTGGCTACACCAGATACTGACTGTTACTTGTGATTTTGACCCAAGGTAAATCTTTAATTGATTTTTTTCTTGATTTGGGGGCACAGTGTGTCACTTGGGTGGGCACTGCCCGAGTGGTGGTGACTTTGATTCTTTTCAGTGACTCAATTTGTTTTATTCTGTTCACAAAAATGATTCGTTCAGACAGTTAATTGATTCGTTCATTGACCATTTCTTCGAGTTACACCTTTGCGCCAGTAGATTGTGCCAAATGACTGTCAGTAAGTAATTGCATTGAACCAAAAGCAGTCATTCACGATCAGAACAAGTTTCTCCTCTATTAAAATGTGCATGTCTACAAATCTACTAAGAGACTTCAGAGCTGCTGAGAGTATTAGCATCATAAGCGTTTACCCACAAACACACAAATGACAACAAATAATATATATTATATTGTGAACTGCTGAGAATTACTTTTTATCAAGCTGTACAAAAAATAAAATAGACTAGCCTATGACAACAATACTAGCCTAAAATATTATTTCATTGTAATGTGTGGTCATCAGTCACTTTTATTCATAATTAATCCAGCCCCTTTTCTTGTTGAATGAGACTGACAAACTGAACAAACGACATGCAGCTCCTCCTCTCATTCAGACGGTCAACAGATCCTTGTTCATGTACAAGATGACTAATTCTTTCAAATCTTTCGCAAATGAGTTTAACAGTACATTTGGTTCATTCAGTCGGTCAAACCAATTATCTGCTCCTTCACGGCCTTTGTCATGTGCATTTTGTTGGTTCATGTTTTTCATGTTTTTTATTTTGAAATACTAGTTCCTGTTTCATGTCATGTGATTCCTTTGTCATGTGATTTCATGTTTCCCTCCATGTTCATGTGTCTTGTTTTTCATTGTTTGATTGTCTTATCTTGTTTAGAGTTTTCAATATTTATTGGTTATCTTTGTCATGTGTTCTCCCATGTTCATGTATTTAAGCCTCATGTTCCCTATCTGTCACTCACTTGAAGTTGTGTCGATGTAGTGACACTAGGGTTCACCCTTGGGAGCCCCAAACACCTCTGATCTTTGAGAAAAGGCCAATGACAATTGGCAAGTGGAATTTGCATGCCACTCCCCCGGACATACGGGTATGAAAGGAGCTGGCTCGCAACCACTCATTCAGATTTTCTCTTCGGAGCTGAGTGGTTGTGTTCAGCGAGCTGAAATACTCTGCCGATCCATTCACCTCGAAAAGCTGTTGGATTTACGGTGCATTATAGTGGTTTCTCCCCCTTGTGCACCGGTGGAGTGCAGAGAACGCCACTGGGTGCTTCAGCAGCCTAAAAGAGTATATTCTTCCATTAAAAGGGTATATTTTCCTTCTAAAAGAGTGGCATTTATGGAGAGTGTCTTTTTAAAGATGCCTTTCCGTTTGTGTTTAATTCCTGGTTGTGGTCGTTATCACTCTGCTTCAGACGGCCACGATCGCTGTCCTCACTGCGAGAACATGACCTCACGAGCGATTGTGCGCAGTCGGTACTGAACTGCCTGAAATCGTTCAGGCGGAGAACGGCGGTCCCACTGAAGCAATTTCAGAGGCTCCTGGGGCATATTGCATCCTCAGCAGCAGTCACATGGCTTCAGACTCGTGTCCTGAGATGGGCATGGCGCCCCGGGGCACATCGCGTGGTCATCACGCTGACCTGTTGCCGCTTGTTCAGCCCTTGGACAGACCTGGCATTTCTACGGGCAGGGGTTCCCCTAGAGCAGGTCTCCAGGTGAGTTGTCATCACGACAGACGCCTCCAAGTCAGGCTGGGGCGCTGTGTGCAATGGGCACGCAGCTGCCGGCTCCTGGACGGGGCACATCAATTGCCTTGAGTTGCTGGCCGTGTTGCTCACCCTGCGGAGGCTTTGACCATTGATCCAGGGCAAGCACATGTTGGTCTGGATGGACAGCATGGTGACAGTAGCATATATCAACCGCCAGGGCTGCTTGCGCTCCCGTCACATGTCGCAACTTGCCCGCCATCTCCTCCTCGTTGTGAGCCACTCACATCCCGTGCAACCTCAACAGCGCTGCGGACGTGCTGTCACGGCAGGTCACACTCAGGGGAGAGTGGAGACTCCACCCCCAGGTGGTCCAGCTGATTTGGAGTCTATTCGGTCAAACGCAGGTAGACCTGTTCACTTCCCGGGAATCCTCCTACTGCCCGCTCTGGTACGCCCTGACGAGGCTCCCCTTGGCACCGATGCACTGGTACACAGCTGGCCCTGGGGGCTACGCAAGTATACATTGCCCCCAGACCCTGTGCAAGGTCAGGGAGGATGAGGATCAGGTCATCCTATTAGCACCCTACTGGCCCACACAGACTTAATTCTCGGACCTCACACTCCTTGCGACAGCCCCCCAGGGGCGGCTGTCCCCCTCCACCTTGAAGGTGTACGTGGCCACTATAGCGGCCCACCACGATGCAGTTGATGGTAAGTCTCTCGGGAAGTGGGTAGGGAAACTGCAGGCGTTCTCTGTCAGCGACACGTGCCTGGAGTTCGGTTCAGAATACTCTCACATTGTCCTGAGACCCTGACCGGACTATGTGCCCAAGGTTCCCACAACACCATTTCGGGATCAGGTGGTGAACCTGCAAGCGCTGCCCCAGGAGGAGGCAGACCCAGCCTTGTCATTGCTGTGTTCGGTGCGCACTTTGCACATCTATTTGGATCGCACGCAGAGCTTTAGATGCTCTGAGCAGCTCTTTATCTGCTTTGGAGGACAGTGGAAAGGGAGCGCTGTCTCCAAACAGAGGATCGCTCACTGGGTCATTGACGCCATCACCATGGCATATCATACCCAGGATGTGCCGCCCCCCTTGGGACTACGAACACACTCTACCAATAGTGTGGTGGCCTCCTGGGCCCTGACCAGTGGCGCCTCTTTAGCAGACATCTGTAAAGCAGCGGGCTGGGTAACACCCAATACCTTTGTGAGATTCTACAATCTCCGGGTTGAGCCGGTTTCGTCCTGTGTATTGTCAGGTACAAACAAGTAAGTGTGCGGGACAACTGGCCGGGTGTACCACTTGCGTACAGCGCCTTTCCCCTCCTGGAGGGGGAGACGTGCGCCTTTACCCCCCAGCCGTGTTCCTCCTTAGCCCTGTGGCAGGCGAGTTCACGGAGAAACTCGATGCCAGTCCAGTACATGTGCTAGTAGGCCCTGTACTGGGGTAGGTGCTCCACATGCACTGGTTGCCTGTCTGTAACCCCATGTGATGTATCTTCCGCGAGACGAGTTTACGTTGGTAAACCCGCGTCTTCCTTGGGCAGAGTCCCCTCTACCACCGGTCGCCGTGTTTGTAGAGCTCCATCCCCTCTGGGTAGGACCTACCATGGGGACTTCTCCACATGCGACACTGCTGACAAAACCCGGTATGACCATGTGATGTATTTCCATACATTACCTCCTCTTCGGGCAGGGTGTGGTCTCCTTGGTGTCTTCCCCTTGGGAGTGACACCCCCCTCGACGTGGACTCTTATGGCCCCCAGTTGATCGATTTCCACTCTTTTTTGGGGAGAAGAAAGAAGAGAAGAGGCCATGGCTGGGGTAGCCTATCCCCTTTTTTGGGCATTCGACTTGTCCCCGAGGTGCAGGGGACCGTACGATACTAGTAGGAGCATTGGGGGAGGTTACGTGACAGCCAGGTGCGCTGGCTACGAGGCATGCAATGGTCTGCCCGTCTCACACCGGCAGTCCACGTAACACAGTTCAGCTAGTTGTGGCGTTTTGTATAGGGACCCCTAGTGTCACTACATTGACACAATGTTGAGTGAGTGACAGATAGGGAACGTCCTGGTTATTTTCATACCCTCCGTTCCCTGATGGAGGGAACAAGACGTTGTGTCCCTCTTGCCACAACGCTGTACTACCCGCTGAAATGGCCGGGACCTTGTCTCGGCTCCTCAGCACAAAACCTGAATGAGTGGTTGTGAGCCAGCTCCTTTTATACCCGTATGTCCGGGGGAGTGGCATGCAAATTCCACTCGCCAATTCCCATTGGCCTTTTTTCAAAGAACAGAGGTGTTTGGGGCTCCCAAGGGCGACCCCTAGTGTCACTTCATCGACACAATGTCTCGTTCCCTCCATCAGGGAACGGAGGTTACGAAAGTAACCAGGACGTGTTCCTTTGTCCATTGTCAGGTATTGTTTGATTGTATGTAACTTTGCTGGAGAGTCAAGTCTATGTCAAGTCTAGTTATGCCAAGCCAAATTTATGTTATGTCAAGTTCATGTTTATGTTTATGTTTACTTCATGTTTGTAGTTAGGGTTAATGGAATACACATTGGAATAAATTTGCACTTGGGTTCTTCATCGTCTTTGTCATTGCCAGTGCCAGCAACAACGTTACAGCCTTGAATGTTATTGGCTTGCGCTATAGTCAGTCTTCAAAGCAGGACAAAGCAACACAAATGGAATCTGCATGTCTACAAACGTACGAAGATACTCAAAAAATAGAGTTTAAATACCATAACCATTTTAACCACAAACGGTAGGTCTTATTTTCCCTATATTTTGTCAAATGCTGGGCTTAATTTTTTACCAAGACAGAGAAAAGTTCAAGAAAAGCCTAAATATCTGCACTGTGCATCAAAGCACAACATTTCCATTCGTAATTCATGTTATTTTAGCAGCATGGTCTAATTTTTACACATTCATAAATTGGGGATTATGAATGTGTAAAACCTATAAATACCTATAAACTTGTGCATACCTATGAACTTGTCTAAGTGCCTTTCACCCAGGGCCATCGCTAGTAAGGGGTGTGAGTGTTCCTCTCCCTGTCGGTAGTGATCGCGTTCCGGGGCCAACGATAGTGATCTCCCTGTTGGTAGCAATCTCCGGTGGGACTGCCACAGGCCCCCAACCAGAAGTGCGGGGCCTGGTGCGACCGCACCAGTTGCATCGCCCTTAGGACGGCCCTGCTTTCACCCCTTTCTCTTTGTTGAATGCGATTGACTGAACAAACTTGTGACGAGACAGGAGAGGAATGAGGATCTAAATGCAGCCTTTTTTAATAAAACAAAAGTAAACCAGGTAACTCAGAACATAATGAAACAAAACACAGGGAACAAAGCACAGCATAATACAAATGAAGACTGACAAAAAACCAGGGGAAAACAAGGGCTTAAAATACACAAGGGAAAACAAGGGAACGAGGAACACCTGGGGAAACAATCAGGGGAAAATCAATCATGAAAAGAAACTACAAAGGACTACAAAACTAACAGGAAACAGGAACAGGGAACTAAACCAGAATTTATTTACTGATTACTGCATAAAAAAGTAATCACATTACTAATTACTGTAAGTAAGGGATGTTAATGATTGTGTAGGGCCTTGGCCCACTTAAAATGGCAGCAGAGACCGCATGGCCCTTTGTTCTATGGTCAAAAGGAGAGACATTGAACTCAGTTTCCCAAGGTCCTTCACAAATTCACAACTGGATGCGAAGTCCCGCCCATGGGCCCAGGCTTAAACGCCATTGGTCAAGTGGCCTACGACCGACGACGTCATCTCGTCAACAAAACCCACGGACAGATGAATTTCGCTCTCTCTGTGCTAAGCTCTGCCTGGCTCTAAAGGGACATCTGTAATGTGCACGTACTGAAGGAGTTTTCCCTCCGTTTGGACTGAGAACAAAGAGACCACGTTTTTCTAACCTCACCGTTTGGCCACCGTAGAGTAAGATTAACTTAGCTTTGTTCAAGTCTTATAGTATACTTATATCAACCGGTTCAGTTTCACTGTAAAGCAACAGTGAATTTATTTTGAAAAAAGGAAAGGCGACCAGTTTCCCTTCTCCCTCTTTTTCATTCAACGTTGACTATCTGCATTCTTCCCCACCGCTGGATCCGAAGAATAAAGCAGAGACGCGTCTTTCCGCTGACGAGCGTAAGACAAGGAACCATCTAGACCGTTTCTCCTGACCGCTCAATGCAACAGGAATTCCAACGGACAAACCTACTGAAATCACACAGGATTTCCCAAGTAAGGCTTGATATCTGGGCAGATTTAGTTTAGAAACTGTGATTTTTCTTGTGAATCTAAATCGTATTTTTGATTCTAAATGCTGATGTTTTGAATATATATATATTTGTATGTTAAACTCTGCTCGCTGTTTCAAGTGGGGATATTTGTTTTAGTTTCTTTTGGGGTTACGTTTGTTTTGTTGAGTGATTTGAACTAGTAATTCAGTCCCGCTGTTACGAGCGGTTACCCTTAACTAAACTGCATGCATTTTTCCTCACTCCCGCTCGCTCTCACTCTCTCTCTCTCTCTCTCTCTCTCATTGATATTCATTGAGTGAGCGGCGCCTCAGTTCGTGTTCGACTCAGGCTGGTGAACCAAATTCTCCCGCCTGTTTCGTCAGTTCCTTTGTGTGTCCGCTCATTTCCATTCGCACATGGGATCAGCTCCATTTTGGACTTAACCCTCCATTCTGAACCTGATCCTCCATTTTTTGATTCCTTTGTTACCACACCTGGACACACACACACACACACACACTATCATATAGCTCCACTGTTATCTTAGGATATCATTGATTTTATTTTTGGATTATATTCAGATAGTATTGGCTGTGTTCACTACTGCTTGTTTATAATAAATCTTGTTATATTATAAGTACTCCTGTTTGTTTTTGTTTGAATGTTGTGTTGAAGCCAACCTCTGCCATGTGAAGAACTCCCAAGTTACCTCAGAGTACTATTATGTTGTTGGTATTAGAAATTAACTGTAACTAGATTACTGTTGGATTTGTGTATCAAAATAATTGAACTAGGTTTCCCCTTTGATTATTTTGATTAACAATTAAGATACTCAACCTACAGGGTAGATTTTATTCTATGAGACTCAGTCAGTAACTTGCTATCATTTTTCTCTTTTCAAAGAGTGGTGCCCCGAGAATAGAGTTTAATGAATTAAATTCTATTTAATTACTATTTAGCTATTTGATTATTCCATAATTAATAACAATTAATTATTGATCATTTCTGGAGAATAGTTTGTTAAATTCTATTTAGTTATTTAATTGTTATTTGATTATTCCCTAATTAATAACAATTAATTATCGATTATTTCTGATAGTAAAACTGATTTAAACAACCAGTAGCACCTACAATTGATAGAAAATGTATTAATAGTCATTAATAATTTATCGATTAAGCTTATCAATTGTTGATTAATTAATTTCAGGATAAATGTGTTCTGAAATCATACCAGCAGATGTTGATAAGGCTTTCTATACAGTCACTCTCCACTTGAGGCTGCTTGTGGGCTGCATGTCATTAACCATCTCAGATATGAGATGAAGTGGGCTCAATGTAAACAGTTTTGGAGTGTTTATCTTTAAATGAATATTAGTGTTTTCTGTACAGACCATGATAGTGTGTTAAAGTACATGACAACGAGCACTGTTGATCTACTTGTTTCATCCCAAACTACAATTATGTCACCGATCGCCGGGAAAGCATGAAGGTACATTCAGCTGACATCTTACCATTGTCACCTTAAAACGGTATGTTAAATACTTTACTCAGCGTGTTATGCTTTGACTTAACTTAAAATAAAAAAATAAGTCTAAAGGGCCGAAATATCCCACGATTCACAACGTGAAGTTTTAATGAGCTCAAATATGCATAGTGATATAACTTGTATACAAGTTATTTTAACAGTAGCCTAATTCATTAACAGTAATTAAACAATTCACAATTTCGTACTAAACACAGCCTAAATGTATTAAAATACACTGAACTACGAATATTTTAAGAGTAAAATGCCAATACATGCATTCCTTAAGTGTATTAATGTAATTTATATTTAAATAATAGGCTACATGTACATATTATTTGGAGTCCGCCATGTGCGTTTTGCGATATTAATATTAACGATTAATCAACTGTTAATTTCCATGACGATCGATTATGCAAATGTCTGAAAAATGACATCCATACTTCTGTTACTTTTTAAAACACTTTTTTTCACAAAATGTCTGTACAGTATTTCCTCCTTGTTCATGTCACACAGAAGCAATACACAGCAGCACGTTTCTCCCTTGCAATGACTGTCACATAAATGAATTCAGACATACATGTGAACATAATTCATGTTTTAAATGTATTCTACATAAATAATATTATTTTAGAAACATGTGTAACCCAAGTAATGTTCTTAAAAGTAATTGAATCTCAGTAACTGTAATCTGATCAAGAATTTAAAATGTACAGGTGCATCTCAATAAATTAGAATGTCGTGGAAAAGTTCATTTATTTCAGTAATTCAACTCAAATTGTGAAACTCGTGTATTAAATAAATTCAATGCACACAGACTGAAGTAGTTTAAGTCTTTGGTTCTTTTAATTGTGATGATTTTGGCTCACATTTAACAAAAACCCACCAATTCACCATCTCAAAAAATTTGAATATGGTGACATGCCAATCAGCTAATCAACTCAAAACACCTGCAAAGGTTTCCTGAGCCTTCAAAATGGTCTCTCAGTTTGGTTCACTAGGCTACACAATCATGGGGAAGACTGCTGATCTGACAGTTGTCCAGAAGACAATCACTGACACCCTTCACAAGGAGGGTAAGCCACAAACATTCATTGCCAAAGAAGCTGGCTGTTCACAGAGTGCTGTATCCAAGCATGTTAACAGAAAGTTGAGTGGAAGGAAAAAGTGTGGAAGAAAAAGATGCACAACCAACCAAGAGAACCGCAGCCTTATGAGGATTGTCAAGCAAAATCGATTCAAGAATTTGGGTGAACTTCACAAGGAATGGACTGAGGCTGTGGTCAAGGCATCAAGAGCCACCACACACAGACACTACAGTTGTCGTATTCCTCTTGTTAAGCCACTCCTGAACCACAGACAACGTTAGAGGTGTCTTAACTGGGCTAAGGAGAAGAAGAACTGGAATGTTGCCCAGTGTTCCAAAGTCCTCTTTTCAGATGAGAGCAAGTTTTGTATTTCATTTGGAAACCAAGGTCCTAGAGTCTGGAGGAAGGGTGGAGAAGCTCATAGCCCAAGTTGCTTGAAGTCCAGTGTTAAGTTTCCACAGTGTGTGATGATCTGAGGTGCAATGTCATCTGCTGGTGTTGGTCCATTGTGTTTTTTGAAAACCAAAGTCACTGCACCCGTTTACCAAGAAATTTTGGAGCACTTCATGCTTCCTTCTGCTGACCAGCTTTTTAAAGATGCTAATTTCATTTTCCAGCAGGATTTGGCACCTGCCCACACTGCCAAAAGCACCAAAAGTTGGTTAAATGACCATGGTGTTGGTGTGCTTGACTGGCCAGCAAACTCACCAGACCTGAACCCCATAGAGAATCTATGGGGTATTGTCAAGAGGAAAATGAGAAACAAGAGATCAAAAAATGCAGATGAGCTGAAGGCCACTGTCAAAGAAACCTGGGCTTCCATACCACCTCAGCAGTGCCACAAACTGATCACCTCCATGCCACGCCGAATTGAGGCAGTAATTAAAGCAAAAGGAGCCCCTACCAAGTATTGAGTACATATACAGTAAATGAACATACTTTCCAGAAGGCCAACAATTCACTAAAAATGTTTTTTTTATTGGTCTTATGATGTATTCTAATTTTTTGAGATAGTGAATTGGTGGGTTTTTGTTAAATGTGAGCCAAAATCATCACAATTAAAAGAAACAATACTTAAACTACTTCAGTCTGTGTGCATTGAATTTATTTAATACACGAGTTTCACAATTTGAGTTGAATTACTGAAATAAATGAACTTTTCCATGACATTCTAATTTATTGAGATGCACCTGTAATGGTACACTACTTTTCCCAACAAAAGTAATTAGATTACAGTAACTATAATTAGTTTATACCTAACACTGGCGGCAGTTCATTATTGCCATGTATGTCTTACATTTCCATCTGTTTCTCCACAAAGCTGTTGTCATTTGGTAAAAGCTGTGAAAAACTTCAAAATCTCTACTCATGTGTTACTTGTAAAAATAACAGCATACAGGTTTAGAACTCCACAAGGCTGAGTAAATAATGACAGCATTCTTATTTTTAGAAGAACCATTCCTTTATTTTTTTCAGGATTCATCCTTCTTACTCCTTCACTGTCAACATTTGACAACAAATCCTCTCCTCTCATTCAGTCGTCACTGGCTCCATGACAGAGAAACAAATCTAGGATGTCTGATGATAAAGTATTGTGGTTTGAGAAGGTAGGCTGAAAGTGCCAGGACTTCATTTGTGTCAGACGCTCCATGATGGTAATGAATTTCTGTGGTAAGGCTGGGAGAGACTGGGAGAAACAGAAAGGCTTGTGAGCGGTATGTGCAAACGGTACCAGTCAATCTTTTCGAATCCTTTTCAGATTTTATCTGCATAGCCCTGTCGCTCCCCATAGCAACAATGCCACGGTGTGTACCTGTGTCATGCTTGCATAAGTGAGAGCAATACTTTGCAGTTTCCAGCTTGGCTGATGATCTTCTGCCCATCCAAATAACTCTCAAACCTGTTTTTCAGACAGAGAACCAATATGTGTGTGATAGAAATACTTTAAAAGTCTGTAAGGGCAGAGAGAATGGGTCTTTTATCCATCTCATAAATCCCTTTTGATTCATAATGTCGATGGAGCATATCTGGTTACTTAGGTGGAATTGGAGCAGCAGAGGAGGCTTAATTGCTCCCAGCGAGTGCAGTCGGTGGACTTGATTATACCCCGGACCACTTCTCATGTTCTTCATTTGTGCGGCGACGAACTTCCGCAGTGATGGACTTGAGCAAGAGGTCTCTCCGAGAAGTTCTTCTTTGGGAACAGGCCCGCTTTTCAAAAAGAAAATTACAGACTGGCTTAAATATGGAGCTTTTAACAGTTAAACGAACTGATAAACTTCAGTTCTGGATTTATTTTCTTAAAAGCAAAGTTAGCCAGAGGAAAATGTTGTTATTGAGAGGTTGCATTATCATAACTCAGGAGACTTAATGGAGTTATCTCTCCCAAGATCCCTTGGACAAACTTAAATAATTGTTTACATACAGTACATTTTTTAAAATTTTTTTTTTTTAAATAGGTAAGTCCCAATACCATTTTTATTTTATTTATTTTTTTGAGCGTGAGTATGAGTTCCATTATTTCCTTTTCTCCGATACCTTTTTTATTTTATTTTTTACTTTAATCAAATGAAAATAAAACAATTAATTGTCAAAAAAATAATGAAATATTTTTATTAAATGTATCAATTATGTGTTTTAAGTGCTTTTATACAGAACCTTACAGCAAAATACAACATTGGAATGATTTTTGTCAAATAA
The DNA here is from genome assembly GCF_019703515.2 of Myxocyprinus asiaticus. Classification (NCBI taxonomy): domain Eukaryota; kingdom Metazoa; phylum Chordata; class Actinopteri; order Cypriniformes; family Catostomidae; genus Myxocyprinus; species Myxocyprinus asiaticus. The sequence continues at coordinate 19,434,514 of NC_059376.1, read as the reverse complement.
CATGCTGCATAACAGAGCATCATAAATCATAAAAGCTCTAAAAGATATATGTTGGAACAACACCGGCTCCACACACTGACAATCCCTCACAATTGAAGCGCACAGCACATGCAAACTATATATTTATCTCATTAAATCATCTGCGGATTAATATTTACCCTAGGACATAGGTAATTTTAATTTGTGCGCTGAGAAATGTCATTCATACATCAGATTGCATCGGTTTTTGGTATCGTAGCATTTTTACAAGCACAAGTACAAGTAAATGAGAGCGGTATTGGGCCCAGTTCCGATACCAATATTGGTATCAGGACAACCCTGATAAAGTTCATATCAAAATCACTGACATTTGATTAAAGACATGACAATTATATGAATATAATACAATAGAAATCTGAGCACAGTGTGAGACATTGTAGAGATCTCTTCAAAAACTCTAGAGGAAGTATGCAAGATTACTGGGGTATTTTCCTCAGGGGAAACATCTGAGAGGCAGGAGACTCAAAATTTCAATTTGCTTTCCATTTAAATTGATTTAATCACATTACTATGTGATTACATAATTACATTTGTAATTTTTCTTTCCTAATGGTAAGCTTGGAATTTGTATTAAATGTTTTTAAACTCATGTACTAGTTCACTAGAATCTTCCCCCAGCAAAACTTTTCCACTAGTATTAAATATGGAATTTGTAATCCACTTAGAGTTTGTACAGAAAGTCTTTTAAGTGCTAATGTACAGATATATTTAATTAAAATTATTTAAGACAAAAATGTAGCTGTTAATCTCTTAAAGTTTCCACTAAACTTTAACATCTCAAACTGTAACAGATGGTTCACCTCCCTAAAGGAATTTCAAAGACTTCTAATAATACAACTATTTGCAACTATCTGCAAGGCAAGATCAAGCTAGCATTCTGACATAGTCGTATCTCATGCATCATTTTATGCAGCAATATCTGGGAAAAAACACCCACTTTATGCATCTTTTGACCATTATTGGATGTTACACACACAAACAGCTTTCAATGACAGTTTAAGATTACAAATTTTCCAGGGGGAAGGGGTTATTAGAATTGTTTAATAGGCTTTGTCCAAATCCCTTTATATTCATATTACAGTACTGTGGTAATTTGGGCGTGGCCGAGCGACATCTATGGAGAGCGAGGCCAGAAGAGGAAGAACGGTAAGGATTGACACCTGTGGAAAATTATCTCTAACAGCTGTTTTGTGTTTCAGTGCGAGCTGGAGAGGGATAAAAATTGTGTCCAGACTGTCAGAGTATGGAAGTTTACATTTGGAAAGAGTCACCTTGCTGACCATTCTTTGCATTTTTTATTTTTTTTTTATAATTGTCGAATCTAACGGATCCTCAGCTCCTGTGACATTATGGGATAGGAAAGTCCACTTCAGAAAACGCATTACATCTAGGGCTGTAACCACAATATACTTTGGGGAGGGGGGGGGCAACTCCCAATAATCAGATATGGCCAGATTGCGCTTTTAGGTTTTGGCAAGGACAGTGTCATATATTCTTAATGCAAATACAGTATTATTAAGTTATAATTTAAAATCAATTTAAGATTTTCTAAATAATTTCTTTGTCTTTAATTAATTCTGAATTTTGTACAGCATCTCCTAAGAGTCTACTTTTAAAAGGGAATTATTTTGAGTTTGTCTTGTCAGGTTTGTGCTCAAAAAATGATCCACCAGTTAAAGGAGTAGTTCACCTAAAAATGGAACATTTACTTTTACTCACTCATTTACTCACTCTTATGTTGTTCAAAACCCATTTGCTGTTTTTTCTTTTTTTTTTTTTCTTGGAACATAAAGATATTTTAAGCAGCTCTATTCCATAGAATAACAGTTTATAGTGAGCAGGAGCTGTCAGGCTTCATAAAGGACAAATACTATAACTCTTAAAGGTGCAATATGTAACAATTTTCATCTAATATAATTTTTTATTTTTTTATTTTTTGCCAATGTGTGAACGGCTTGTAACGCAACTTAAAAAATGAGCCCTTCCCGGACTTCTTATTAAAGCCTATTAAAGCCTGTAGACTGATTTTCATGTGAAGGGAGCAGGTCAGTTTTGCCGGGAAAATCCAAAAGATGTGACGTTTATGTGCGCTCCCGAGAGCCTTGCCTCAGACAGTAATAACTTCTCTTCCGCTATTCAACAGCGACAACAAACTGCAACACTAGGTAACGTTATCTTAGAGATGGAATCCAGCAAACGTCCGGCTCCCAGCACAACACCGACTACTACACAAACTCAGAGTAAGCCCAAAAAAACAAAAACATTTATCTACTGAATCCCGTCTGGCTAAGCAGGAACGTGATTGTGGTCGAGCGAAAACTAGAGTGAACATCGGCAGGGCATTTGATTCCTGGAGGGACCTTCGTTCGGCTTTGGGGATCAAAACCAACCCTGAATTGGCGTTCTTCTCATTGGACAAGTAAGCTTACATAACTGCGAAGCATGTGAAATATAGTGCCATAAGGATTGATCTGTGTAATTTTAGCTAACTTGATCTTTTTCTGCTAACACTGATGAATTGCAAGCTACCTTGCTTTGTAACTTTCAAATAATTTCAACGATCTTCTCTTTATACTCAAAGTCAAGTATGAAGGATACATTTATTTTATAAATATGCTGGTTTATTATTCGTAGTACAACATATGACATACAAAACATACAATAGTGCAACATAACTGCAGTGCAACAGTAAACTGTCTGGTATAGTTTGGTAGTATGTAGCTGTATGTGTGTATCAGTATGTTAGCTGATAAGTAGTTTTAGTTTAGTCTCAAAGTTTGTAGTAAAATAATCATAACTGTGTAATTTTAATTATGCTACCTCATCTGTCAGCATGATGCCGGTGAATCACGTTCAGCCTCTTTGTACGTTGTCATTGTTTTGGTTGATGCTCGCTCGCTCGCATCCCTATGGAGTGTGTGCACAGACGCGAGCATGAGCAACAGGTAGTAACAAGGGTTTCTGAATCTTACATACTGCACCTTTAAAGGTTCAGTATAAAGACATCATAACAGTAGTCCATATGACAGGTACACTTTATTCCAAGCTTTCTGGGGCCATACAACAGCAATATGTTGTATGGACTACTTTTATGGTATTTTTAGAATGATTTATATTTTATTTTTTCTCTTAGGACCTTGACAGCAGTGGTCAATATGAACTGTTTTTGTATGGAAAAGACCAACGTTAGGATTCTTGAAGAAAATATTGTGTTAAGATTCTACTGGGAGGAAAAAACAATGAGGGACAACTTGAGGGCACTAAATAATTTTGTGTATTTTCTTTTTGTTAGCGAGCTGACACAGTCATGTCATTTACAGATACATCGATGATGAAAAGAAATTCAAATTATATTAATATTTTCTTTGAGACAGCACAAAAATGAAAGAAAAGATGACTGAAACACGAAAATTGCTAGTAATGCAGACACAGTGTTTGTCTTGTCCTGTGTGAACTTTAAAAATACATGTATATTTTAAAACCAAAAATTATAATATTTTGGGCCTTTATCACATTTCAATCCTTTATTCAGAAAATTATTGCATTCAGCACCTTTACTATATTAAAGGAACAAAGAGTACCATTATATTTGTGACCTCAAGACACGTGACCCCCCGCACCCCCAAAATGGTTTGGTCCCCCACCCCCAATATTGAAATCATGGTTACGGCCTTGATTACATCTTGTTATTTCACTAAGACGTACACATATTCGAACATGTGGATCATGCTAAATGCATCATATCGGAGGAGTAAACAATGGAAGAACAGTGGCCATGTTAAAAAATAATGAAAAAAAATAAATAAATAGGGGAGAAAAAGCACTATAATTGTGCCCAAATTAGCCGCTGCCTGACATTACCAAGATGAATTAGCCAAATCCATGCAAGTGACAATGTCTACAGAGGGAACCTGATCCTGGAGCCTCACAATCTGAACTCCCAGATGCCACCAGGAAGCGGACAGAGTGCAGAGCAGAACTTCAAGACCCGGTCAATACACAGACCATTTAGCACTGAACTGTGACACATATGATGTACTATAGTGTGTATTTTTGTGTGTGGATATGTTGACTGTTCTTCTAAACTGAATGTGAACACTAATTCTGGGGCCCTCCTGCTGCTCTGCACCGCTGCACACGCAGGGGTGGCGACATTGACTACAAATGAGTTTAAATATTGGATTCAGAGCTGACAGACCCTGGACCCCACTCCATTACCCTTGAGAGCCTGGCAGTTACATGCAGACATGTGTATCAGATCACATAGGAGAATATTTGGAGTAAGGGAGCAAGATAAATAAGTAGAGAGATGTTTAGTTAAGTGAGTCAGTAAATATGTTGTAGGAGTCCGAGTCGAGGCTTCTCCCATATGTGCTGAACAATATGACTTTTGAAGGGATATATGAGAGGACTGCTCGCAATAGCTTGACAAATTGTACCTGATTCCTGTATTTTTTACATGCCTGTAAAGACCCCATGACATCACTTAACAAGTTTACAGTTTTTTGTTCTTCCTACTGTGGGCCAAATGAAAGGGCTCATTATTTTTAAATAGCCAATAGACTTTAGTTATGTTACTGCCATGAACGTACTTGCAAGTCAGTTGCAGGTGATATAGAGTGCAACAGTAAAGAGAGCAACTGATTGGCCAAAAATACAAGTAGTGCAACATATCAATATTTTTGGTCTTTTTTTTTTTTTTCATGTTAAGAAAATCTAAAATGTTAAATGTGCTAAAAGCTAATTATGTCAACGGTTAAGAGTACACAAGCATAAAAGTGTCTTCAAAGCTAACAGATACGGAATAAAAGCTATAAAACCCACATTTTTATTTCATTATTTCATTTCTTTAACATTTTATGAACCCACTTTATATTAGGTGTCTTTAACTACTATGTACTAATGCATTTGTATTACAGTGCACTTATTATGTACATAATGTACTGTTCATGCATTTAATAATATCTGTAGTTACATCTGTATTTGCACAGTTTAAATAACCTTACCCCTAACACTAAAGCCAGCCCTACCCAAAACATACCCTAAACCCTAACCACTACCCATAATCCCACACATAAACCTACCCGTACCTCAACCTCAGTAGCAGCAAATGTTGATCTTGAGAGAATTTTGCAGAATGTCCTGGTTACTTTCGTAACCTCCGTTCCCTGATGGAGGGAACGAGATGTTGTGTCGATGTAGTGACACTAGGGGTCGCCCTTGGGAGCCCCAAACACCTCTGATCTTTGAGAAAAGGCCAATGGGAATTGGCGAGTGGAATTTGCATGCCACTCCCCCGGACATACGGGTATAAAAGGAGCTGGCTTGCAACCACTCATTCAGGTTTTGTGCTGAGGAGCTGAGACAAGGTCCCGGCCATTTCAGCGGGTAGTTCAGTGTTGTGGCAGGAGGGACACAACATCTTGTTCCCTCCATCATGGAACGGAGGTTACGAAAGTAACCAGGACTTTCCCTATCTGTCACTCACTCGACGTTGTGTCGATGTAGTGACACTAGGGGTCCCTATACGAAATGCCACAATTGGCTGAACTGTGTTACGTGAACTGGTGGTGCGAGACAGGCAGACCATTGTGTGCCTCTTAGCCAGCGCACCCAGCCATCATGTAACCTCCCCCAATGATTTTTCGAGCATCATACGGTCCCCTGCACCTCGGGGACAAGTCGACTGCCCAAAAAATGGGGACCGGCTGCCCCAGCCACGGCCTCTTCTCTTTCTTCTCCCCAAAAGGAAAAATAGTTCAGCTGGGGGCCATATAGCGTCTGCGTCGGGGGGGGGGAGGTCACTCCCAAGGGGAAGACACCATGGAAGAAATTGTGTGGAAATATGTCACATGGTCTTACCGAGTCTTGTCGGCAGTGTCTCATGTGGAGAAGTCCCCGTGGTAGGTCCTACCCGGGGGGAGAAGCTCCACAAACATGGCGACCGGGGACAGAGGGGCCTCTGCCCCGCAACTTACCTGCTCATACCTGAAAACACACGGGACGAAACCGGCTCAACCTGGAGATTGTAGAACCTCACGAAGGTATTGGGTGTTCCCCGGCCCGCTGCTCTGCAGATGTCTGCTAAAGAGGCACCATTGGTCAGAGCCCAGGAGGTCACCACACTCCTAGCAGAGTGTGCTCGTAGCCCCAAGGGGGGCGGCACGTCCTGGGCGTGATATGCCAAAGCGATGGCATCAGTGACCCAGTGGGCAATCCTCTGTTGTCCTCAAAAAGCAGACAAAGAGCTGCTCAGAGCATCTAAAGCTCTGCGTGCAAACCAAATAGATGCGCAAAGCACGCACCGGACACAGCAACGACAAGGCTGGGTCTGCCTCCTCCACCTTCACCACCTGATCCCGAAATGGGGTCCTGGGAACCTTGGGCACATAGCCCAGTTGGGGTCTCAGTACCACGTGAAAGTATCCCAGACCGAACTCCAGGCACGTGTCGCCAACAGAGAACGCCTGCGGGTCCCCTACCCTCTTGATGGAAGTGAGCGCAGTCAGGAGGGCAGTCTTCAAGGAGAGTGCCTTTAGCTCAACTGACTCCAGGGGCTCAAATTATGCTCCCTGTATGCCCCGAAGGACCACGGAGAGGTCCCACGAGGGGACAAGACGTGGTCTGGGAGGATTCGGCCTCCTCGCGCCTCTAAGGAAACTGATGACCAGGTCGTGCTTCACTGGGGAATGGGAGGTCCGTGGGGGGTTTCCAGCAGAGAAGCTCCCATTGAGGTCCCCAAATCACCCCCAGTGCTAACCGCTGTGGCCTCATACCCTTAGGTAGAAGGACCGAGGCGGTAAGCCGCTAGGGTGGCTTTCCCTCTGATGAAGGAAAGCCACGACCGCAACGTTGCCATGGTCATGTTCTCGCAATGAGAACATGACCCATCCATGAACAACGTCTCCGTGTGGGCAGCGCCCAAGCATGTGAGACAGCGATCGTGGCCGTCAGAGGCGGAGAGATAGCGACCGCAACCAGGAATTATACACAGACGGAAAGGCATCTTTAAAAAGACGCCCGTCTGTGCCACTCTTTTAGTATATTTGAAAATATACTCTTTTATTAGGAAGAATATACTCTTTTAGCTTCTGAAGCGCCTAGGGGCGTTCTCTGCACAAGAGGGGGAGAAACCATTGTAATGCACTGTAAATCCAACAGCTTTCGAGCTGAATGGATCGGCGAAGAAAAAATCTGAATGAGTGGTTGCAAGCCAGCTCCTTTTATACCCGTTTGTCCAGGGGATTGGCATGCAAATTCCACTCGCCAATTCCCACTGGCCTTTTCTCAAAGATCATTGGTGTTTGGGGCTCCCAAGGGCGACCCCTAGTGTCACTACATCGACACAACTTCGAGTGAGTGACAGATAGGGAACATGCATTGTAGTGTATGTATTTTAATGTTAGTACATAGTAGTTAAAAACAAAGGTCTAATATAAAGTGGAGTCCATTTTAATAAATGTTTTCACCAGGATTTTGGTGAAAACAGATCCACTGACACCCTAACACTTCATGATATTCTCATATTGAAGTAGACTTAATATTTTTTATCAATTTCACCTTGAATGTCTTACACTTTAATTCATAATGCATGTGATAGCTATGAAAAATGTACTTGATAACAGAAAATTCTGGCACTTTATCTCACACTGTGTTTAGACTCTGACAAATTGTGACTCGGGGCCAGTGCAAACCTGCTGTTGTCAGTTGCAGCGTGTTTGATATTAACACATTGTCTTTGTCATAATGGCGTCCTCCTGGTTTGTGCCATGCTGCTTGATCATCTCCAATGACCAGCAGAGCACTGATGAGGCCTGACATGTGAAGTATGACATCATACCAGTGGGTGGCCTGTCAGAGGGGCTGCACTAGTGAGGTCACAGGTCCAGTAATGACTTCCTCAGGGTTCGGCAGCAGCTGCAGTAAGAGCGCTGAGCCTTAGATGCTTCTCTGTGGGGTTTTTTTCTTCCTCATTTTGTGACTCTCTTTTTCCTAAACTCAGGTGTTGGGCTTCCACCTACTATTTTATTCTTTTTCTGTCATTAATACAGTCATCCAGAATAAATACCTATCACTAGCCACTCCTCAATCATACACCTTGCGTGGAATCAACAATGTTCTTTGCTCATTTGGTTAATTAAACCTAATCTCTTTTACTTATAAACAGAAATACATGATGACCTCAAGAAGCAGTTTGCCCTAAAAAGCAGATGGACACTTAGGCCATATTTAAAAATGCATGTCTTTGCATTATATATCAAAATAAAATAAATAAATAAATAAAAAATCATGTCATTTCTTCTAAAGAAGAACAAGCACACTTTTCAAAAAGGTATGAAAACAATAGATATATACTGTTACTAATGTAGACAAATATATTTGGACTCTTTTTGGTGGCCAAACTTACCTTAATTTCAACCTTATTTAGGAACACCTTCAAAGTTAATGTGCATTACCTCTGTGGTTACTCTTCTACAACACCTGTATGAACTAGAGAATAACTGACTAAAAATTAGGTAATGCTGAACAATTGTAACTTTTGTAAGTTATTACAAAAATAGGTCAGAAAAGTGAAGTTTGAGAACAGGTCTTGCACAAATTTGTTTGCAGATACCATTTGGTTTGCTATTTTGTATCTAATGCAATTAAATTCATACATTTCCATGTGTGACTTAAAGGGATAATTCACTCAAAAATAAAAATCCTCTCATGATTTACTCACTCTCCTGGCATCCCAGATGTGTATGACTTGCTTTCTTCTGCAGAACAGAAATAAAGATTTTTATAAGAATATCTCAGATCTGTAGGTCCATACAATGCAAGCGAATGGGTGCCAAACTTTTGAAGCTCCAAAATCTACATAAAGGGACCATAGAAGTAATCCATATGATTCCAGTGGTTCAATCCATGTGTTCACACATGATATGATAGGTGTGGGTGAGAAACAGATCAATTCTTAAGTTATATTTCTATCAAAAATTCTTCTCCCTGCCCAGCAGGGGACGATATGCACGAAGAATGTGAATCAACGAAAACAGAAGAAGAAGAATGGGAAAGTGAAGTGGAGATTGACTGAGCAGGGAGGATCATTTAGCAGAAGAAAGTCATACATATCTTGGATGGCATGAGGGTGAGTAAACAATGAGGGGATTTTAATTTTTGGGTGAGCTAACACTTTAAGTGGCCAAAATTGTCAAAATACTTTTGGGGCCACTGTATAATGAAAAGGTTCAAAAGGTTGAAAAGTATTTAAAAGGATCCAAAGGATCATTTACATGTCATCAAGTGCATGTGCCATTTGCAATGGAACTGCATTTACAGGTCGCGTACTGTTTCTATGTCACATGCTCTCATCCGGATTTATTCTGGGCTGAATCATAGTAAGCCCCAGGCTGTCTTGATGAATAGCTACTACAGGCAAATAGAAGTGTGTGCTCTTTGACTTCGTAGGTCACGCTGCCTTGTTGTGGGAACGTAGACTAATGCGATCTGAAGTGTTAAGTTATTATGGTGAAAACTAGACAGGCACTCTGTAAGCGAGGAAGTCAGGTAGGAGGAGGAATGCGGAACGAGGGAAGGGGAGAAAGAGAAGGTCACAGGAGAAGGAGAGATAGTGAACAAATGAGCTTCTGAAGAGGACAAGTATTGCTGTGATGGTATTAGAGGGAGCTGAAATTGCTACCTGATGACTGGGAGGAGTGCGAGAGAGAGGAGCAAGGAAAGAGAAACAGTGAGAGATAAAAGAAAAAGAGTAACGAAAATGTGGGCAGAGAGAAGAGGATGTAATATCCACAGAGAAAGGTGGAGATGTAGGAAGAAAAAAGAGTTCTTTATGAAAATGAAAATTGTGAGTACAGCATCTAGCACAGGGGCCTGTACGACACACTGATGCCTTGTTAGAACGCATTGTTTGGTGGAGGAGCGCTGTTTGTTTATCCAAGCTCAGCTGAATAATGCAGTAGTAACAACTCTCTGAGTCTCCTGAGCAAAAGCCTCAGCACCTGTCAGAGAGCTGCTTTGCCTGTTGTGAGAGATGCAAAGACTAAAACACGCCATTGTTACAAAGCCAAATGAAGTCCAAGTAATCGCTTACAGATGGCAAAAACAAATCGCAGCTGTTAATTCTGCGGTAAACATGAAATATGAAATATAAATGCAGTGCCAGGGGAATTCAGAAAGCAAATTTACAGAGCCAACCACCAACGTCTCATTATTACAAAGTACAAAAACGTGCCTAACTGATCAACACAATTTGTGTGCCTTAAGTGCCCTTTTTTGGTTGGAGAGGGGTGAAATGTATTGAATGAAAGAACTGATTAAAGGAATAGTTCACCGTGTGTCATTTCATACAGATATGCTGTTATTTATTTTCCTTCAAATATAAAATAAGGATTTTTTTAAAGAATATTTATATTGATGTTTTCCATACAAAAATAGTACATAGTGACCATGAAATGTCACTAAAGCTTCATAAAGGACAAAAAAGTACTATAAAAGCACCATAAAAGCAGTCCATGCGATTTGCATGCTTTATTTCAAGTTTTCTGAAACCATACGATAGCTTCTCACTGTGAATTTGGCAACAGAAGGTCGAAAGTTCTATAGCTGAAATCGGTCTGTGCTTACCAAAATTAAAATCACTGCCCCCAGTGACTAGGATGACAAAATTCCTGCTTGTGGAGAACGGGACAGCCCCCTCCCAGCAAAAATGAAATTGACGTATCCTTACTAGGCGCAGATCAATGCAATGCAGAGGGTGCATCCGCATCTGTAACTGTTGTCACCTTTTTGCTGGCAGCAATTTTTCTCAGTGTGCGCTTGTCTTTCAAGAGTTTATCCTAAAATGCAGAGCAGTCAAGTCCAAAATTAAGACATACGAAAAGCATTGCCTTCATGAGTGTTACACTGAGTCGAGATTTATCCGGTGCAATGCTGCATTCATTAATGAGAACACACGCTCTACAGATGCAGATGTCCCAGGCAGGCATAAAACAAACTCCACAACCTTGGCTAAGACTCCAAAGTTGATGGTCTTGATCTCCAGCTCACAAAAATCGTCTGCCCATCTCTCAGACACAGCCGTCTTGTTCATGTTCCACTCAGTGATGTGACGAGTGTGTAACATATTTGTGTGTTCTTGTTTCATGTTTAGATTCATGTTCATGTTTTCAGGTCTTTCATTTTGAAATTTGTTTACTTCCTTGTCTAGTCATGTGATATCCTGTTTCCCTAATGTTCATGTATCTTGTTCTCATTGGTTTATTGTCTTGTAAAATCATACCATACCATACCATACCATACTCTAGTCAAGTTTGTGTTCTGGTTTATATTCTGTTTTGTTTTTCTTTGGATTCATGAATTTTGAATTTATTGCACTTGTAAATAAACTGCACTCGGGTTCTTCACTTCATCTTCGTCTCGTCCTGTCTTCAGTCAGCCTGCCTGAAAGTTACAGAGTGATAATGTTTTTAGCGCAAGCCCACTCATCAAAGAGCGTGGTTTCGTCAATCAAACTGAGAGCGGGGATTCTGGAGTAGAAGTGTTTGAGGCTGCTCTGAATGTCTTTCCACTCTGGGATGTCTCTCAGTAGGGCCCACTCAAGATGTTCTGTGTTCTCCAATGTGCGGCTCCAATTTTGGAGGTAATCCATCGATGCCGAATAAAGTTTCTCACCGCACAAAAGAAATCATCAGCTCACATTTCACCAGCTTCAACCAGGGCATCCAACTGCTTTTTAATGTCAGAGGGTATGAATGATTCCTCCAGCCTGGCCTGCCAGACTTTTCTCAGGTCATGAAAGTGCAAAACTATGGCCATGCACAACAGAATAAGCAAAAAGTCCTTCACTTCAAATCAAATCAAATCACTTTTATTGTCACACAGCCATATACACAAGTGCAGTGGTGTGTGAAATTCTTGGGTGCAGTTCCGATCAACATAGCAGTCGTGACAGTGATGAGACATATACCAATTTACAATAACATCAAGTTAACACAACACAATTTAAAGTCTAATATACACATGATTACACACAACACAATATACAAATAATAACATACACTGTACAGTATACAATACACACAATATAGATACACATTATGCAATAAAAATAAAAATAAAAAAGTATATATAGTAGTATATATAGAATGTACAGTAGGTTGTATTGTACTGTATTGACATTCAGGCTGTCGGTTGATAGTAAGTTGTTAAGAGAGAATATAATATAATAATAATATAATTTATGACAGTCCGGTGTGAGATATAAGAGTAAGAGTAATAAAGTGCAGTGCTGATGTATTTTGATCGTGGTAGATCAAGAGTTCAAAAGTCTGATTGCTTGGGGGAAGAAGCTATCATGGAGTCGGCTGGTGGGGGTCCTGATGCTGCGATACCTCCTGCCTGATGGTAGCAGTGAGAACAGCCCATGGCTCGGGTGGCTGGAGTCCCTGATGATCCTCCAAGCTTTTTTCACACACCGCCTGGTATATATGTCCTGGAGGGAGGGAAGCTCACCTCCGATGATGTGTCTGGCAGTTCGCACCACCCTTTGCAGTGCTTTCGGTTGTGGGCTGTGCTATTGCCGTGCCAGGCGGAGATACAGCCAGTCAGGATGCTCTCTACAGTGCAGGTGTAGAACCATGTGAGGATGTGGCAGTTCATTCCAAACTTCCTCAGCCGTCTCAGGAAGAAGAGGTGCTGATGAGCCTTCTTCACAACGACTTTAGTGTGGATGGACCATGTGAGTTCCTCAGTGATGTGGACACCCAGGAACTTGAAGCTGCTGACTCTCTCCACTGGTGCTCCATTGATGGTGATCAGACTGTGTTCTCTGTCTTTTCTTCTGAAGTCCACCACAAGATCCTTTGTCTTACTGACATTGAGGGAGAGGTTGTGCTCCTGACACCAGTGTGTCAGAGTGTGCACCTCCTCTCTGTAGGTTGTTTCATCATTGTCAGTGATCAGACCTACCACCGCCGTGTCATCAGCAAACTTAATGATGGCATTGGAGCTATGTGTTGCCACACAGTCATGTGTGTACAAGGAATACAAGAGTGGGCTGAGAACACAGCCCTGTGGGGCTCCAGTGTTGAGGGTCAGTGATGAGGAGATGTTGCTGCCTGTTCTAACCACCTGGCATCTGCTTGACAGGAAGTCCAGGATCCAGCTGCACAGCGAGCTGTTTAAGCCCAGAGCCCGGAGTTTCTCATCTAGCTTGGAGGGCACTATGGTGTTGAATGCTGAGCTGTAGTCTACAAACAGCATTCTCACATAAGTGTTTCTTTTTTTCCAGGTGGGAGAGAGCAGTGTGTATTGTAGATGCAATGGCATCATCAGTGGAGCGGTTGTTGCGTTAAGCAAACTGCAATGGGTCTAGAGAGAGAGGCAGCACAGAGCAAATGTAATCTCTGATTAGTCTCTCAAGGCATTTGCTGATGATGGGGGTCAGAGCAACAGGACGCCAGTCATTTAAGCAAGTTATTTTTGATTGCTTTGGAACAGGCACAATGGTGGATGTTTTAAAGCATGTGGGGACTACAGACAAAGAGAGGGAAAGGTTGAAAATGTCTGTAAAAACACCAGCCAGCTGGTTCGCGCACGCTCTGATGACGCGGCTCAGAATGCCGTCTGGGCCCGCAGCTTTGCAGATATTCACCCGTCGGAAGGATCGGGTTACATCCGCTACAGAGACGGAGAGTGAACTAACCTCTGTAGCTTCGGCTGCGAGAGCTCTCTCCGCGAGGGCAGTGTTATTTCCCTCAAAACGAGCATAAAAAGTATTTAGCTCATCCGGGAGAGAGGCAGCGGTGTTCATGGCAGAGTTTTTATTCCCTTTAAAGTCCGTGATGATGTTAATTCCCTGCCACATGCTTCTAGAGTTGGTGGTGTTAAACTGTCCTTCAATCTTGTTCCTGTACTGGCATTTTGCTGTTCTGTTTTTCAGAGGGCATAACTGGCTTGTTTATACTCCTCCGCGTTCCCGGAATTGAAAGCGGAGGTCCGCACATTAAGTGCCGCGCGAACATCGCTATTTATCCATGGCTTCTGGTTCGGATAGATCCGTGTTGTTCTGGTTGGAACGACGTCCTCCATGCACTTTTTGATGAAACACATTACGCTATCAGCGTAAAGCTCGATGTCGTCATCAGAGGTGGACCGGAACATCTCCCGATCTGTGTGATCAAAACATAGAGCATAGAGTCTGATTGGTCCGACCAACACTGGATCGTTCTGAGGGTCGGTGCTTCCTGTTTCAGTTTCTGCCTGTAAGTGGGCAGAAGCAGAATGGAAGAGTGGTCCGATTTGCCAAATGGTGGGTGGGGGAGGGATTTGTAGCCATCCCGGAAGGGAGAGTAGCAATGGTCCAAAACCCGGTCCCCTCATGTGTTGAAACTAATGTGCTGGTGGTATTTTGGTGCGACTGATTTGAAACTGGCTTTATTAAAGTCCCTGGTCACAATGAATGCGGCCTCAGGGTGCGCGGTTTCCTGCTCACTTATACTCCTATACAGTTCCTTGAGGGCCCGGTCTGTGTCGGCTTGTGGCGGGATGTACACAGCAGTGATAATGATCGCTGTGAATTCCCTTGGTAGCCAGAATGGTCGACACAGAAGCATGAGAAATTCCAGATCAGGAGAGCAGAAAGACTTGATAGAATGTATGTTCCTCTGATCAAACCAGGATTTGTTGATCATAAAACATACACCACCAGCTCTGCTTTTACCTGAGAGGTCTTTCGCTCTGTCCGCTCGGTGCACGGAGAACTCCGCGGGTTCAATGGCTGAGTCTGGAATCTCCGCAGACATCCAAGTTTCCGTAAGGCAGATAATGCAGCAGTCCCTCGTCTCTCATTGGAAAGAGATCCGCGCTTTCAGCTTGCAGAGCTTGTTATCCAGAGACTGAACATTTGCCAGTAGAATACTGGGTAGCGGGGGTCGATTTGTGCTGCGTCTTACTTTGATGAGAACACCGGCTCTGTTTCCTCTTTTCCTCCTGCGTTTCCGCATCCGGACTGCCCAGACAAAGGGCTCCACTTGCGTGTTTGTAAACAGTGGGTCGGCATTGAGGAATTTGAAGTTTGGTTTATGGTGTGAAATTGCTGAACCAATGTCCAAAAGTGTTTGTCTGTCGTAGACAATAAGGCAGACAACATCCAAGACAAAAAACATAAGAATTGTGAACAAAACAAACAAAACACTACCATGTTGTATCGGAGCTCGCAACGCAGCAGCCATACTCGGCGCCATCTTGAGTCCACTTGCGTGCACCTTGTCAGATTTGGAACTTTGCTTCACAAAAAAAAATCACTAACTTAGTGTGGAACACTTACTTTTAGCAGCATCCACATGCTTTTTTGTATGAACATGCAGCACGATGTCAGTGCGGCCTCCATGGGCGATGGAAAAGTGAGCTCCACAAGTCTCACACCTCACTTTACTAAGCTCTGTCTGTGACTCCTTTTTTAGAAATATAAACTCTTTTTGAAGATCCTCATTAAATGTACATGCACGCTTCCTTGACATTTTTACAGCCACAATTTCATCTGTGTGCTCTTTCAAACTGACTCTTCAATCAGTTCACTAACTGGATGTCTATTGATAGGGGATAGTTAAATCCAATCATGTACTTCAAATAACACAGTGTGATTTTATTGGTTTTAGAAGCCTTATCCTTGGCTATTTTTCATTAGAATACTCACGTGACTGAGAAAGCCGCATATGTGATAGAGAAAGTTTAGGAGAGGAGAAATACGGGACAAAACACATCTTTTTTCAGAATAAGTCGGGATATTAGAAAAAGTGCTTAAATACGGGACTGTCCTGGGAAAAACAGAAATTGGCATTGTTGAATTTCTGGGCCCGTGTGAGCTCCAGTTTCCCAATGAAATGTCCACAGAGCACCAAGAGACCAGAAGAGAGCTGTAAAGCAAGTTGTATTTTTAGTTGCAAATGATGAGGGACAGTCAACAGGAATGCATACGTATTTAATTAACCCTTCCCCCTAACCCAAACCCCAACCCTAAACCTAACCATCAGTGGAGTAAAAAATTAACCTTAAGGGAAAGATTAACACCCAAATTGCGCTCATCATTAATTATGTGAACACAGTCACTGTCTCTGTAGTGCCACAGAGAAGGTAAACACTTTTGAATTGATGCAAAAATGTCTGATTGGAGATGGCATTTGTCAGTAATTTTGCTGAATTGGGTCAATTGGGTACAAAGAGTACTGAAATATTCGGTAGCAACATATTGTTGTGTAATGAACCAACCGAAATTGTCGCTATTTTCTGATAATCTTCATCAGCAGCTCCCAAATGAAATACGACACCTTTGCCACAGACTTGATGTCACAAAGTTTGGTTATGAGACAATCAAAAACCAATGACATTAATATGTTTGTGACATCCAATCTAAATTGTCAATACGCACTGTCCTTTTTATGGAAAAGATTTTGTAAGCACTCTTTAAAAAATATGTTTATTCAATAGGGAAAAAAAATAACGTGTACGGTTTTAGAACACAAACAGCAAATGGTATCGGAATTTTAATTTTCAGGTGAACTATTCCTTAAACAGAGGGAAAGAGAGAAAAATCTAAGCAAATACAGTATATGGCAAAATTTAGGGAAAAGTGGGAAAAGTCAGATTTCAGTGATGTGCCTGTGATGTCATTGCACTTTAACAGCACAACGGCTTTGCTATGTTGTCTGACAACCCTCTGTTGAGATGTAAAGAGAACACCTGTCTGCTGTCACCAGTCTTCACAGATCTGCCATTGCCCAACACTCGCAGATAAGTCACAAACAATGAATGGTCTACATAGAGCCCCTATCCCCACTCAATATGCTGTCTACAGCCTTTTAACATGTAAAAGAGCTCAGGGCTGAAGGTGAGAAATACTGGACAGATTGTTGTTGAAAGATTTAGTTAAAAATGTAACAGAACACATTCATGTTGCGTTTTGAGGAGGGGGAATTGTGGCATGTGATAATTAGTCCAGCTATTTACACAAGCATGAAGAAAATAAAATGTGGTGGTTTCAGCACTAAAAAAGTTTTAAATGGATTTCGAAAGAGAACTTAATGTTAATTGTAGGGGCATTAGCAAGTGTTTCAAAACCATTTGTCTAACAATCTATGTTTCAAAGCTGTGAACACCTGAAGTAGAAAAAAAGGAAAATAAATCAACAGAATATTTATTTATCATCACACAATTAAGACCAGTGGAATTGGCTTCTATGACTTTCACACAATAACATCATAGAACAGCATTGTGTAAAAGTTGCTGTAACCGTTTTTTTATTATTTATTTTTTTAATACCATGCATAAAAGTCCATACTACCTAAAGAGGGATGCACACCGGATGCATCTGGCGGACGAAACACAGCGTCCTAAAATGCGAAACCATTGTTTTGTATGTCTGCGGCATCCAGCCATGACTTCGGAGGCTGCTCCAAAATAGTTTTCTAAAGTTTTTCATTGAATTCAACCCCAATCAACCAGTGACATGCATTACTAACTTCAGCCTATGCTAGATGACAAATTGTGTATAGGCAATTTTTCAGAAACAGGTTTCTTTTTGTGGTTTGCCAAGACCTTATATAGATAAATTGATACCTAATTAGAAATGCCCTCTGCCTGGAGACTTGTGTCTCTGCAGAACAAACACAGGCGTTTTCCAATCAGTGGGCGTTTTCAAACCGGGATGGGCATTTTTCAACCGCTTTACACGATTTGCCTACTACACTGAGATTTCCTACTTTCATTGGATAGTTCAGAAACACCCATTCCAATTTGAAAACACCTACAGATACGAAACCCATTTCTTTCCCAAAGTGTGACATTTCTATCACACCTGTTCACAGCCACAACCTTCTAAACATTACCATATAAGGCATTCTTCCAATGTCATTGACAGAAACTCAAGGAACATAACCTATCCTTCTTATCCACCAGCCCCGATCAGCTCCATCACATTAATCAATCAGTGACACACTTTGAAACACAATGTTAAACTTCAGAGCGCAGTCAAACTCCCAACCCTAAAGTATACTTAATTTGACAAAGTATCTGTAATAAATCACACATTCATTCTAAAATAACCACTCCATTTATATTCAGATATTAAAGGGCTGGACATTCTCCTTTAAAATGTACAGTTCACTTTGGTTGGAGAATAAGAGAGACCACTGTAATGACTTCCAGATAGCTGTACTCTCTGAGAGAGCCATACATCATATTTGAACAAGGACTAATCAACACATCTCCACTCTGTTCACCCTCCCCGTTCCCTTCTTCAGTCTGCTAGGTAATGTGGGGGAAATATTTCATATAGAATACTTACATTTAGGCAAGTGGGAAGTACAGCTGATGTCCTTTGTGATATTGCTATAGATTTTTTATAGAGCCAAAATTTTTTTATGAGAATCAGCACCTGTCAGAGATCCACTGTCTGTCGAGAGAGGCAAACATAAACTCATTGCATTGTTACAGAGACATATAAAGTAATCAGTTACAGATGGGGAAATATGAATGAATGAAGATTAATTTAAACTGTGTCTATTTTCAGCTTCAGATGTGGTACTGAGCCTTGGATAGCCCCTTGAATGGTTTATGAATATCCTGTAACTACAAGGTTTACAGAATACATACTGTATCTACTGCCAATTTAAAGACTTCATAAATCATAATTGGAGTTGTGTGGCTTTTAGTTCCTGTCTGTTAGCATTGAGGTCACCTATGCTAGTGTACTCCTAAACACTGACTCAACTAAATATTAGCAGATATACACATTTCAAATTCACAGTCTTTCTCTTCTGGTAAAATAGACCAAAATATCCATGACTCATGCTGCACTACGCAGATAGGGCCTAACTGTCCAATGAAATGCTCTCTAGAATAAGCATGCTCCTCCTACTAAAATCACAGACTAGCAGGTGTCAAACCATGGTTCTAAATGAAACAAGCCCATTGACAATTTTTTTTAAAAGGTTTAAATAAGAAAAGACATCAACACAAGACAGAAAACATAGGGTCTTTAAACTCTAAAATTACAAACCTTATAGTCAGTGGCGTAGCAAGTCACCCCTGGACCCATGTGCAGATTTTGTAGTGGGCCCCAAAATTCACCACACAAATAAGTGCAACGTATAGCCTAGGCATATATGTATATCACAGGAAAATGCATTACCAAATGCATTGTTTCGCAATAGGCCTATTATCTTGCAAAGTAATAACAGTAGTAGGCTTTTAGTATTGTAGACCCTAGTAGTCTCTATACAATGCTCTCTCTCTCTCTCTCTCTCTCTCTCTCTCTCTCTCTCTCTCTCCTCTATATATATATATATATATATATATATATACACAGTACTGTGCAAAAGTCTTAGGCACATAAGATGTTTCACAAAAGCATTTGTCTTAAGATGGTTATTTATATCTTCATCTTTAGTGTGTCAATAGGAAATATAAATGTTAGACTCCCAAACATTACTTTTGCAAATAGAAAAGATTAGAATAGAAGAACAGGGAGCCCTGCAACAGATGACATTACCCCCACAAAGCCCCCCACTGAACATCGAGTCAGTCTGAGATTACATAAAGAGACAGAAGCAGCCTAAATAGATAGAAGGACTGTGGTGAATTCTCCAAGAAGCTTGGAACATCCTATCTGCCAACAACCAAGAAAAACTGTGTCCAGGTGTACCTAGGAGAATTGGTGCTGTTTAAAAGGCAAAGGTGGTCACACCAAATATTGATTTAGCTTTTTTATGTTTACTGGATTTTGTATGACATAAATGAAAACTATTTATGTCATTATTTTTGAAGACATCCTCACTATGCAACATTTTTCACAAGTGCCTAAAACTTTTGCACAGTACTGTATATATACTGTATATACAAACATATACACACACACACACATATATACTGTATATACACAGATACGTATATATATATATATATATATATATATATATATACACGCATATATACATATATATATAAAACGCAACCATGAGAGGCATTATACCGCAACCCAATGACTTTTCACAACCGGAAGAGTTACTGAACTACCAGCAGCCTATAAACAGCCTACTAGGCACACCCCAACATTAACGATGCACACAACAATGTCAATTCTATAAACTACTAGAAGCACATAAAAAAATAAAAAATAAAAAAAAACACATTGGCATGGTGGCCCAATAGGCTTTTAACATATAGCAAACAGACATAATAAATGTGAAATGTAAACACATACTCACTCATTTTAGCTGCACTCTCCAGGCCTTCCTTTCGGCGAACTCTTCCACGATGTCCTTTGTGTTTAGTTTGTGGCTTCTTATATTCTCTATGGAAAGAATGGCTAGTGCCGAAAGTCTGCCATGACCCGTGCTCCTCAAATAATTTTTCATTAGCTTCAACTTTGAAAATGAGCGCTCCGCTGAATCCACAGTGACAGGAATGGTAAGAAAGAGAAATGAAACAGTACAGATTTCACTGAAGCTAGATGCGATACTGTTGTTCTCGACGATCAAAAATCTGGCCAGATCTTGAACTGATCTTGAATCTTGAAGTGAGTATCTAGCTCTGGTCTCTTCAGCGGCTGCTTCATTGTTCCCTCACACCTGGAATTCTGCGGAGCTGCCAACTACATTGTTGTTCTCATCTGAAGCACTGCAACTACTAATATTAGCTGGAAAAACATTCCCCTCACCTTCGACATGAGTGTCACTCGGGTGAGGATGACACAAAAAACTGTCAATTTTGGGTATTTTTTGTGTCGCGGCTAACTTCTCCACCCTCTCTTTCCTCTTTAAGGCCCCTCTTTTATGTTTGTAATTATTATCTCTTCTTAACGACGTTCTTTTCAACTAGCTAGCTACCAACCTCACACAATGTTTTTTTTTTATTTTATTTTTTATTTGGCGTGACCACATAAACATCGCTTAAAAAAACATGATGCTGCAAATGACTTCAAATCTATGGTGACTCAGGGCTGCACAAAAATTTAAAGCACATAGGAAATAAACCACTGTACAACGAAATTTACAGAAAATATACATTTTTAATAACTGAATTTTAATTTGTGTGTCTAACTCAATGCAGGGGAGATGATGAGTCTGCTCGGTCAACTGAGTCGGTTCTGTTACGCCGTCCCGGCAATGATGAGAACAGTACGTCACAGCCTCATGGGTGCGGGCCCCAATCCGCCCAGGCCCGTATGCACCTGCATACCATGCATACCCAGAAGCTACGCCGCTGCTTATACTTTGACTAATATCCGAGGATTGCCCATAAAATAGTAGGTTTGCTTTCTCTTTTTTATACTTTCAAATGTGTTTATTAATTTATTGTTTTAAATCACAGCCATTTCAATTCTAGCCGAGGAGCATCAAGCAAAAAGAATGGATTAAAATTATAATGAATAAACAATGTCCTTTCGCTGAAATGTTACATGGGTCTTTGAACAATGCACCATCAGCAATTAATCAATAAGAGAAGAAAATTACATTTCATATTTAACAGAATATGTACTCCAGCTTAATAAATGATATCTTCTTTTAATTTAATTGGTGTCAGCTCAGATCTAGCAGATTGCTAATAAAATTCAAGATTTCCATATTTAATGATGCATGCTTTTCATGGTAAATTTTACAGGGGAAATGTTGTCTTTAATGAACCTTAGAGACAATCCTAATAGACATTGTCCTTAACAAATGCAACTTCCCTTGCATTAAAGGTCCTTTGGTCGATTCTGCTGATTTAAACACATTTACCCATTTATGGAGGAACAGAGAATTATGATGTTGTGCCTGCTGTTGTTTGCTGTATTATTGCAGCATTATCCATTATTCAGAATGGCAAAAAATAAAATAAAAATAAATAAACGCTCTTGTGAGCTACTTCCCCCTCTCCTTGGTCGGTTTAAAAGGCATGGTTCATTTTGGAGGAGTCTGCAGTGAAAATGGGAATAAATGGATGTCAATTTCCATTTTAAATTGGTAGCCAATGACCCATGGAGGAAGACTTCCAGCACAGACAGACAGAATAACTCGAGTTAGAAGCGGCTGACATTTCAGTTAATTGCTGAGAGTGTGGCCGGCTTTTGCAGTCACCTCCAAACCAGGTTCAATTAAGTCCTCAACTTTCCAGCTGAGGGTCTGGAGGGGAAGAGAGACTGAAGACAGTGGAAGAGCAATGCTCCAACAGAGGAGAGTTCCTTAAACAATGAACCATCAATAGTTGTTTTGAAGAGTGAATATAGCTTTATTTTGGCAGCGGGTTGAATTTGGGTCAGGGCAAAATTTTATGTCTTTTTTGATAGAATATTTCAGAGACAACACCACAGTTCTTAAAATTTCAGCACGGATTCAGCATTCAGAAGTTGAGCACCATCCACAAGTGATCCTATGATGTTTCCGTGGTTCAAACTACAGAAATGTACCATAAGAGTATTTTAACTATGAGGCAAATATATCTACACCATACATTATGTTTAATAAGCTACTGTGCTGCTTTTAAAGGAATAGTTTACCCATAATTTACTCAGCCTTATTTTGTTCCAAACCCGCCATTTGATTTCCATACAATGAAAGTGAATGGTGACTGAGGCTAACATTCTTCCTGACATCTCCTTTTGTGTTCCACAGAAAAAGGTGAGTAAATGATCACGTAATTCTCAAGTTTGGATAAAAAAAATGAGGTTACAGTGTGGCACTTACAATGGAAGAAAACTGGGCCAATTTTTTGGAGGGTTTAAAGGCAGACATGTGAAGCTTATAAAACCACTTACTGTACATTCATTTTTTCTGTTAAAACTTGTGTGTTATTTGAGCTGTAAAGTTTAAATCATCGTTTTTGAGGGATTACAGGGTTTACAGCGTTATGTCATCATGGCAACGAAGTTGTCAAATTGGATATAACTTTACACAGAAAAGCTTAGTAAGTGATTTTACTACACTAAAATCAAGTTAACACGAGTAATGTTTATGTCTTGTGTTTAAGTTTAAGGATTGGTCCCATTCACTTCCATTGTAAGTGCCTCACTGTAACCCAGATTTTTATTTCTTTAAAGAAAAGGAGGGATTGGTCCTTCTGGTCATTTCAAGACTACTGTAATGCTCTGTTGGCCGACCTCCGAGCTTCCACAGTTAAGCCATTGCAGATGATCCAAATCAGAACACAGCAACGCGTCTGGTTTTCAATCAACCAAAGAGGGCTCACATCACCCCACTCTTGATTTCACTGCACTGGCTACCAGTAGCTGGTAGGGCTTTGACTTTGGCCTGCAGGACAGCCAATGGAAGAGCACCCCCTTACTTTAATTCACTCCTCCATGTCTATGTCCCAACTCGCTCTCTGTGGTCAATAAACAAGTGGCGCCTGGTGGTCCTGTCGCAAAAGGGGCACAAAGTCTATTTCATGATCATTTACTTTCTCTGTTCCTCTGTGGTGGAATGTGCTTCCAACCTCCACACGATCTGCTGATAACATCTCAACATTCAAGAACCAGCTGAAAACACATCTGATCCATGAGCAATTAATCAATCCACACTAATTTCATTTACTATTTAACACTTAATAAAAAAATAAAAATAAAATTATTCTGTCTCTTTCTTCTGCACTAGCTTCTATACTGCTCCAGCCACTTTGAGAAATTGCCAGTGCGATGGAGATATTGTTGTATTTTGTATGACACATTTCTTGCTATGTTCCTCATTTGGATAAAAGTGTCTCCTAAATGATTAAATGTAAACAAATATCCTCTAATAACAGCCAAAGCCCTCTCAGTACCAACATTATATACAAAAACATCATTGCAACAAATGAGGCAATTGAAGCCTCTCATTGGCAGTTAAATCATTCTTGTATGATCAGAGGGGGAATAGTTTAAACTGGCTTTCATTATTCAAGGTCTGTATATGATTTGCGCTGCCCTTCTAATTACTGGGTGTACTGACCACCGGGAGCAGTTGACTGAGGCAATGCTAAATAGGTTTACCTGCAACAAGGTCTGAAGGTCAAACTGTTTACCGCCATACCTCTCAGACTACCATGCAAAAAAAAAAAAAAAAAAAAAAAAAAACACAAAAGGAAAAAATTACTTCTCAAACTTGGCAAATACTTGCAGATGGTCTTACTTCAATGGCAAACTACTGAGAAATGTACAGTAGATATGCAATAGAACAAAAGACAATATACAAGGAGTTTTGTGGTACAATTATTAAAAACAGTAATTTCTTATACTGCAGCATAAATGAGACTTAGTGATTAGTTATGTTGCCCCCTGTCTTCCAGGCACTAGACACATCCATTTGTCATGGCTAAGAGAGCAAGGCAGAACCCAAACGCAGGGAGGCAAGGATATGGGCTTTATTTACAATAACAAAAAGTACAAACCAAAACACCCATGAGGGGGAAAAACAGAAACAGAAACTCAAATAAACCAGAAACCGACCGAAGTTAATAACAGGAACCAACTGACTGGAGACAAACATTTAACAGCAAGAACAACAAACAATTTGACACAAGACTCAACATGAGGGGAGCTTAAGAAGAGAAGGGGTGATAGGGAGCAGGTGCCACCGATGATTATTAATTGGAGAACGAGTTGTCCAGGTAAAGGAGCTGGCCTTCTCCACGTGGCACCTGCAAAACACAAGAGGGAGAGAGAGAGACAAAACCAACACAGGAAAACACTCAGACAAGACAAACTGACAGTCAGAGGAGGCACAGTCAGACCAGACTGTGACGCCAGTACATTCCTCCTCCTTTGAACCATTAGTTCTTTCTCTGCTTGCAAAGTCAATCACATAATTAGTCAAAACAAAAAGTGCTGTAAAACTCCTGGTGCATACATTAGTAAGTCTAAGGAAGCACTACTTTAGGTTAAAAGTGTTTTATAAGCAAACCTTATACTTTTGTCTCTTTCTGTCTTATTGCTAAGAAATACTAAGAAATACCCCTTTGTTGCCTTCTTCTGGTCCAATATAGTGAACAGGCTGGCTACATTTGATAGTATATTATCATTAAATGCCTATATAAATAATATGGGATGTACACACACACACACACACACACATACAATAAATACAAATAAATAAATTCAATCATGATTTTGGTTGGTAAAGTATATATATCTTTAAAACTACTGATAGTGATGAATTATACATCAATGCTATCTGCATTTAAAGCATATCTCAGGTATTTTTTATATGTTAGAGAGAATAATGTGTTCGAAGAGGTAGAACAAATGTGTTTTGGGGAAATTAGCAAATTTAGTGAACTTTTTGGAAGATTAAAATGAGATTGATTAGGTTTTTATTTCCTATTAACAGTAGTTTTTATTTATTTATTTTGTACTATGATTTATTATTATTAACATTTACTGTAATGTGTGTATTGTATATGAAATTGTTGTAACTAAAAGTTGTAGGGTTAATGGTCTAAGAATTATACATATTTTTCTTTATTGTTTTTATTGTTGTTTACTCATATTGTATTTGTTTTGTTGTAGAATTTTTTTGTATATCTTTTTGTATATATCTTTGTATAATATATTTTTTGTATTGTTTGTGTACGTTTTTTTCCCCCTTTGTTTAAAAATAAATTAGTTAAGTTTTGTGGATACTGTATTTGGACTGGGCTGTTTTTAAATCTGTTCTGTTTTTTTGTGTGTTATAGATTTTTAGGATTGGTTAAGGGTTAAACAATCAAATGAAATGGCTTTTTTTTTTTTTTTTTTCAATTTACTTTTAAACCAACTCAAATAATCATTGTTCTTAATTTATTTACAGGGACAGCACCGGGGAGCCTAGAAATGTTGCGAACCAGATTCAAACTTTTGCCCCCCACATGAGCACCACGACTCAGTGGAGCATACACACCAAGCACTATGCCTTGTCTCCATCCAAAAGTCTCATTGTTATAATATTTTTACTAATTGTGCTATAAATGGGAATTTAAGTTCATTGCACATATTGTATTTTAATTTTGTATGATTTTAATACAACATGCCTTCGTCTGTTCTGTACAATGTCATGTCGCCTCCCACAGTAAACTTAAGCTGGATTTATTGTCCTGGGATTGCATCTTGTTTATTTGGAATAATCCCGGATTTGTGCTGGAGTGCAGTTCCACAAACAGGCCAATTAAAAGACGCTATTAATTTAGTTGCATTTGTCAAACGGCTCAGGCAACAATTAGTACTATTAATGCAATCTTGTCACATGTCACTGTGCCACATGGAATAGCTTATCACAAGCTGTTCCATGGATCCCTATCAAACCAAATAATTCAGTTGGCCCCAGCAGTCCTCGCAATGCAAAAACCCCTCTCTTTCTCTTTGACACAGAACGAGCCTGCAGGGGGAACCATGCTTTCTATGAGGGAACTGTCAATTCTTCTTAGCGGCTGTGTCATGCGCATGTGTGGTTTGCATAGACATGCACTAATGCATTTGAGATATTGGCGTACGATTGTCTAAGTAATGTGACATAAGCACTTATGTGTTAGCAAAATGGGGTGTTGTGTTTAGTTCTGCGTGTGTGCTTGATTTGATACATGCACGTTGGACTAGAATAAATCTCTCACTTTGTTGAAATTAGTATGAAGAGGTATACATGCAAATTTAGTTTTGATATGTATGTGGATACACATGCGTATATACTGTAGTTATTATAATAATAAAATGTAGAATAATCACGTTTTTGCTAATTTATGTAATAAAGTATGTAAATAAATGTAATTAATACATCAGTATTTATTAGAATCAGTTAATAGCATATAGTTATCATATAAATTGTATACATTAGCTAGTACCTTAAACAAAAGAAAACACTATCAAAACCTCTCATCATGAAAGGAAAACAGTTTATTCATGTTTGAAATTACACATAACTACCACAAGGAAGACTTTTCAGTCCAGGGTGTAGTCTGGTTAGAAAGAAGCACGAAACATCTTTAATACAACCACTTCCACAAATAAATTTTGTATGATTTTTTTTTTCTTTTTTTTCTTTTTTTTTTTTTTTTTTCAGTTTCAGAATCACATACAATACAAAAAAAGAGAAAGAAAGTTGGAACCCTGTCACACAGGGTTTGAAATGTACAATTCTGAATACTGAAACCTCTATGCATTACAGGTTTTCTTTTTTTTAATCATGGGTTTTAATTTATTAATTTGTTATTCCTTTTTTGCATGAATTAGTAACAAGATGAGCAACATTCAAAATGTTCTTCAGTATTTACAACAGTCTTACTGTTTGGTGTTAATTTTATGACCGTGTTCCCCCTCCCTGTCCCTTTGCCCGAGATCCACCACAAAATCCCCCTCCAACAGTCACTGTATTCTCCATACTCTCCATGTTATTCATATTATTAATATTATGGTTTATTTACTTTTTTTATTTTAAAAGTTGCAACAAAGCAACTTAGTTTTCTTAGAAGGTTAAAATATACATTAGATTACATAAAGAGCGAGATAGAGACAGAGAAAGAGAGTTTCTTAGAAGATGATAAAATAAAAAATGTGTTACAAAAGAAATTAAAATAAAATGACAAAGTAAAAGACAAAAATGGTGGTTGTGATTTTGTTGAGAGGTAGTCAGTGAGAGCTCTATAATCTAAAGAAATTTTTTAATCTATTGGTTTTCTATGAGTTTCAATGAGGTAATAAATTTGAGTATTGATTGGTGAGATGTATAAACACTCTGAAGCTATCATATACAAGAACATTTTTGAACGGAAAATTGCCAAAATTGTGTCCAACAAGGTAGTACTGACCCATATTTTCAAGAAGTCTTTTTATGTGTCTTCTACCCTTCCTTCGTTAGTTGTAATGGACTGAATACTGATTACTTTTCCTCTACTTAAAAAAATACATTAATTGTCAGGCATTTAAAAATCAACCCCCCAGAAATGGAGTGGATTGCCTTTTGTAGATGGTCTGGTTTAAAATCAATGCTACCACAAGGTGTTACATTAAATGCTCAAAAAGAAAAGGAAAAATACAAATTATATTGAAAATTAATTCCCCAAGCTGCCTTCTGTAGCATTTAGCCCTGTTAAATGCATGGGTTAGCATAATCTGGATATATTTTTGTAGGTATCGGTTCTTGCATTCCTGTACTAAAGCTTATAGTTGCTTAAAACAATGGAGAGTTATGAGCAGTAATAAACTCTTATAAAGATCTTAGATATGAAAACCTAAAGTGAAAAACACTCATACATTTCGAGCATGTACACTTCAAATGATAAAATAAACAAAACATATTGGTTTAATATAATCAGAAGAGAGATTGTTAGTAAAAATTGCAGTGGACTGATGTGATGGCTAAGAAATGTCCGGCTTTCCAAAACACATTGTGGAATTGTAGAAGTACCGTGGATTTGAATGCTTGAGAATTCCATGAAGATGTTTCTGGATTAGCTGTGAGAGTTTATTCTGTGTCTCTGATTGGTCAGTCTGTGGTATTGTAATTCTGTGACTGGTAATCCACAGTTTGGGAAGGGGCCGTGTCAAAGAGGAGATCAGTTCGAGGTATCAGAGTGCACACTACCAGGGCCTTCGGTAGGGGAGATCACAGAGGAAGGAGTCATAGCATCCTGCCATCCCCCGTTACCCTAAAACCAAAAACAAACAACGAAATGTAGTTAATTTCACATTCAAAAAGAATATGGATTGCGGTGGCAATTGAGTTTTATGTTTTGTAAATATGATGAACAAAAGAGTTTTACTTTTTATATATACTGTATGATGAAAAAAACAGCATCAGTGATCTTGTTTAGCTGCTACTTTGTATGAAGTTGCTCGAATAATTTTAATTCTATAATAATTGTAATAACTTTATTTCTATTTAATGGTTTTAACAGGAAATGCAATAATGCAGGGATGATTGAAAAATGCCTTCAAATGTTAATCAATAAATTAAAGAAAAAATAATAAGTATATACAGAAAACACAGAAATGAACAGAAATAATAATAAAAAAATAATACAAATAAAAGTACAAATACACAGCGAAAAAAACAAACAACAAATGTGATTAAGCTGATAGTAACACTATAAAATAATGTTCCATCTGTACCATTAGTTAATGCTTTAGGTATCATAAACTAACAATGAACAATTTATTTTTACAGCTTTTATTAATCTTGGTTAAAATTAGTTCATGAAAATACAATTGTTAATTGTTACCTAATGTTAACTGTAAAGAATTTATATATATATATATATATTTAAATAGTATACATATGTTGAAATTAACATTAACCAAGATTAATACATGCTGTAAAATATTGTTCATTGTTAGTTCATGTCAGCAAAGTAGTTAATGTTAACAAATGGAAGTCATGTCAAGTCAAATTTATTTGTATAGTGCTTTTCACAACAGGTGTTGTTTCAAAGCAGCTGTACATGAAATTATGCTATAACAGAAAATGAATGAATATAATGTCATTATTATGTTTAGAACTATTAGTTTTAAACTAAGTAAGTGTTGTGGGTCAGTGGTTAAACAAAATGATTTTGTATGAACTAAAAATGTTTGTGTTAAAAGTCCTTGAAGTCATCCAAGGATCAAAGTCCAAGGAAACATTTGATCAAGGGCACATGATCCCACACATAAAAAAGGGCCCCCATGCTTTAGTGTAAGGTGAATCCAGGTGAAGTAACACATTTTCAGATCATTTGTCATCGGCATTGTTTTTTAAATATCCAAACGCATATATATATATATATATATATATATATATATATATATATTTTTTTTTATTTTTTTTTCACATTTTAGAATAATAGTAAAGTCATCAAAACTATGGAATAACATAAATGGAACTATGGGAATTATGTTGTGACTAAACAAAATCCAAAATAAATCAAAACTGTGTTATATTTTAGCATCTTCAAAGTAGTCACCCTTTGCCTAGAATTTGCAGACATGTACTCTTGACATTTTCTCAACCAACTTCTTGAGGTATCACCCTGGGATGCTTTTTTAAACAGTATTGAAGGAGTTCCCATCTATGTTGGGCACTTAGTGGCTGCTTTTCTTTATTATTTGGTCCAAGTCATCAATTTCAAAAACTTTTTTAAATTTTTTTTTATTACATTTTAGTTTTATAATGAAAAATTAATATGGTGGCACAGTTATATTTTTGTCTACAAAACTAATTTCAAACATTTAAGCATACACCTTCAGATCAAAAGATTTTTAAGATCATGAGAAACATTTCAGTCAAGTGTGTGTGTGTGTGTGTGTGTGTGTGTGTGTGTGTGTGTGTGTATGTGTATATATATATATATATATATATATATATATATACATATATACATATACTCACACACACACACTTTTTGTGATGATGATAAATTTACAAAAGCATGTGCAACAAAAAGTGTGGGTGTTTTTATTTGTGTGCTTGCAGTAAAGTGTGTGTCCTAATCCTGGCGTGTACATGCTAATCCTGGCGTGTACATGTGCAGCATGGATACATATGCATACTAATGCATTAAGAAATTAATAAGAGAGTGTCTCCTCTGATCTACTGTCTGACACGCCGACGGCCATCTTGCGATGTTAAACCAGGATTGGCTTCTCCCTCTCTCGTTCTCTGCCTCCCTCACTCTTCGAAAACAAATTCACATAAACGTTGAGGCTAGTGGGAACAATTGCTGAAATCAATGTCTAATCAGATTTCAGCAGTGGGCCGACAGCTTGTCGCTCCATATTTTGATGTCAGTCAAGAGGATGGAGGCCGGGGCAAGAAGGGGAGAGCTCAAGGATGCTGAGTGGA
Source organism: Myxocyprinus asiaticus (assembly GCF_019703515.2). Classification (NCBI taxonomy): domain Eukaryota; kingdom Metazoa; phylum Chordata; class Actinopteri; order Cypriniformes; family Catostomidae; genus Myxocyprinus; species Myxocyprinus asiaticus. The sequence goes on along the minus strand of NC_059376.1, from coordinate 19,403,678 downwards.
AGTGACGGTGCAGGCCTTTCCTCCACCCTGTCCGTCTGAATGCTTCTGACTAAATCGCCTGGCTCTTGGCGGAGACTTGCCTTTGCTGGATATGTTCCCTCCTAAACACTGGATAAATTCCCTGCTCATGTCTGTCCCTCACTCTCCTTATCCCCACAACAGGTTATCATATGCTAATTTGCTTATGATGTGCTCTGATATCAAAACAATCCATCTGTGCTTCTGTAAAAACCATGTGTGACTGTCTACAGTATGTGTTTCTCTCTCTTTCTGTGTGTGTGTGCGTGCGTGCGTACGTGGAAGAAATTATCCAAAAGTACAAATTTACCAAAAGGGAAAAATAAATAAATAATAATAATCACCATAGTAAATTGTCCTATTTTATTTATTTATTTTTTTTTCTAACATTTCATATATTTACAATATTCAAATCTCGGCCTATCTAGTTATGGGTTTTGTGCATTTGCAGAAATCATAGTGACCTGTGGCTATCCGATATTTGTATTCACTGTATTAATTTTCTGAGGCCAGTATTGTTAATTGTGAAGCAAATATGAAGTGGGTTAGATAAAGGAACCAAATAATAATAAAATGTGAAAGCACTTTCAACCACCCAAAAATGATTACATAAAAAGCTAGACTGGTGATGGATAGTAGAGAGCTGTATCTAGCGTAGGTACCAGCAAATTATTTAAAAGGTATTCTCGCATGTTTATTGTTTATTTATTTATAATGTACTAATAATTGTTTGAATGAGACTCTATAATAATTCAGTTTGTTAATATAATATAATATAATATAATATAATATAATATAATTCAGTTAATTTTGACTAATTGAATTATTTGAATTAAAAGGACTGTGTTTTTAATATGTTGAAAATGCCCTTCTAAAAGAAACAAATGGCCCAGAAAATCATTTCCAGGGGGCAAATATTGACCATTAATAAATAAAGTTAATTTAAACCCTGGTGCTTGGGGACTGCTCAGTGGCAGAATTAGGATTTTGCCGATTTTGTCTTCCTGGAACAGGTCAATAAATAGACCATGCTGGTCTCCTCCTAATACAGTGTCTGGAACAATGCTGAAACAAGACCGTTATGAGGAAGTCTGCTGTACTCTGATGACATGGATCACTCGCATTCAGCCTGACACACACACACACACACACACACCGCTCTAACCACTCCCCTAATGACCCACACACACACACACACAGCACACTTGTTGTAATGATAGAGTGAGTTCTGACTTGAGCAGTGGACCAGAGTGAGAGAGTGTGCAAGTGTGGCATTTGAGCCTGCAAGAAGCTGACACTTCATCTGCACAGCTACAGGCCACGGAGACTTCCAAACACATACACATACACACACATGGCCATCTCAGCATTAGCTACAGATACACTGCCACGTTTGGGTCCCACTGCTGTGAAAAATCGGGCATACGTTTTGACATCTGACATTTATCGTTGCGTGCTTTGCTGGAGTTAATTCATGCAAATGGCGCTCTAACAGTCATCAGAATGTACACACATGACAGCTCTGCTCTATTAATTACCGCAATGCAAATTATTCCTCCATCTGAATGCATCTGTTTCTCAATAGAAAGTGATTTGTTTTGCTTTTGGAAAGCTCATTTAATCCTTTTTGATAATGTAGAAGAACCATTTGGGACAGTGAATAAGCTATTCTGTATCGGGAATATCTGACAATCTTTTGGAAATGGGTAGTTGACTTGAAATACTTTTGGAAAGATTACATTTCTTGCCGTTTAACATGGTAAACTCCATCTAAAACTATTTTAAACAGCATTTTACTAAATCTATTATTTTTATTATTATTAATATTATTGTTGTGTATGCATTTTTTTTTTTTTTTTGTCCATATCAACTGGACTGTATGAAACTTTATGGAATATTTGTACATTGAATATTTGGTAAAAATAAAATAAAAATTGTTGCATTGGAGGATCATTTGAAATGAACTACTAAAGAAAAAGTAATTTCAAATTGTAAAAAAAAAAAAAAAAAAAAAACAATGCAAGAAATTGTGACCAGTCTATCTCCCTAAATATTAAAATTAATTTTAACTATATATATATATATATATAGTTAAAATTAATTTTAATATTGATATTAATATAATATAATTTTAATATTAATTTTTAATCATTATAAAACTAAAATATATATATATATATATATATATATATATATATATATATATATATATATATATATATATATATATATATATTTTGAATAAATATACAACCATTTCAAGGAGCTATTTTTATGCAGAAAGGCTTGTGATATTGACAAATATTAAGTCTTTAATGCTTTGATGAGTGTAAATATTGTATTTTTGCTTCATTCAATACTACTGTACTTCATAACTGACTGAGACTTTACTTACATTCAAGCCATGTGGACTATACATGGAATTTCCCCCCAGAGCATCATTGTATCCTGCTGTCTGACTGATAACATGGCGCAGGGTATCCACCTGCAGAGGACACAACAGGAAGTCAAGCTTGTCAACATCCTGGGTTTCAGGGACACATGCAAAGTTCAACACACAGTGATGTATGGTGACAACGGACAAAAGCAATGATGTTTAAATCCAAATCGTATGGCTTTGCTTTTTGTTAGGGATACTGTACATATGTGGTTTAATGAAACATTTAAGACAACATATGTGCTTCCCCTCTCTTTTGCTTTATGGCAACAAATATTTCCTGGGTAGAATAGTTCTAAACATAATAACACAGAAAGAAGGGATGGAATAGTTTTGATTTTTAATTTACAACAAAACACAAATTAATGCTCACACATGACAACAGTCGGAGGAGAACATGGTATGTGATAACGCACATTAACAGAACTACAGTCATGAACAGTCACTGAGATTCAGAGAAATGTTCAACTCACAATGGATTAACATTAATTTATCTTTTTCTTACTCCTTCAAATTATGTCTTTAAACATGACGATGACATGAGCTAATGCAAACTTTGAAGAATGGCATCATAATGATGAACAGGTGACAAAAAAAGGATATAGAGGTTTGGAGGGAAGAACAGTACCATTCACCCAATACCAACCCAAGAGCTCAAGTCAGAGCCAAATGCATTCACAACATCAACTACAAAACTGGGTCTGCTCACAGATCAATATACTAGCATACTGCTGCAAATAATGAGTGTCTATTTAGATGGGCCTCTTATGGGCTTTGATATGGTAATTTAGATGTGATCCAGTCTGGAACTGTGAAGGATCCATCCATAGCCAGACAACACTCATCATTAATCTTCCATGACTATAATGAGACTAATTGTTAAGGGGGTGATCAAATCTATATCACTCTCTGTATGTTGGGAGGAGGGGTTGAGTTTATAATGTCGATAGTAGGCTAGCTGTCAGGTCTGCTCTGGTTCACAGCCCAGTTCCTGTGCGTAGCGCCTACCTGTGACTGCACATTGGCTCCGACTTGTGCCCCTTGGTAAGAATCCCCATTCAGATTCTGCATGCTCATGAACATGTCCCCTGAGTTTGGGAGGTTAAAAGAACCTGACGAACCTAGAAGGAAAGATGTAAGGAGCTGAATAACGAGAGAGGGTGAGACAGACAGAGAGGCTATCACACAGACTCACACATACACGCAATGCGTACGAGGACATACACGCACCACACACCACAGTAGGAAGCAATGCTCAGAAAGAAAGCAACAGAAGAAGAGTAAAAGAAACAGGGGAGAAAAGAAAGAGGAGGATAGGAATGGAGATGACGGGAGTGTTGCACTACATCTCTGTGGGGCTGTTAAGACTGAACACATTCTTGCATTAAAAAAGGTTAATGGAAAACAATGAATAGAACAGAATACAGGTGTCTTGAAACTTTTTTACATTTTATGTGCTTTCAATTGGCACAGGACCTCCTGTGCGAGACGCTGAAAAAAACTGCGATAAAAGATGCAACGGCCAAAACGTCCATCTAGGGGGGCCAAGATAACTCAGCGAGAATTGACGCTGACTACCACCTCTGGAGTTGCGAGTTCAAATCCAGGGTTTGCTGAGTGACTCCAGCCAAGTTTACTAAGCAACCAAATTGCTAGGGAGGGTAGAGTCACATGGGGTAACCTCCTCGTGGTCACGATTAAGTGGTTCTTGCTCTCAATGGGGCACGTGGTAAGTTGTGCGTGGATCGCGGAGAGTAGCATGAGCCTCCATATGCTGTGAGTCTCCGTGGTGTCATGCACAGCAAGCCACGTGATAAGATGCACGGATTGACAGTCTCAGAAGTCAACTGAGGCTTGTCCTTCGCCACCTGGATTGAGGTGAGTAAGCGCTCCACCACGAGGACCTAGTAAGTAGTGGGAACAGGGCATTCCAAAAAAAAATAAAAAATAAAATGTCCATCTAGTGCATGTTTACTTAGAAAAACAATGATGCAAAATGCATTCGGTATGAACGGCCCCTAAGAGGACATGGTGGATTTGCACCAAAAGGTAACTCAAAAGCCTAAATAAAGGGCAAAACAAAATCACAAAAAAGGACAGAGATGGTGTATGGAGTTCACGTACTAAGTTTCCACAGGGGATCACACCAACTCCTAGTCTAGTACACTATAGTTCAAAAGGGGGATAAAATGCCAATGACAATAAGGACAATAAGAAGCTTATGGAAAAGGCCAGTACCAGTAAACATGTTGGTTAATAGAGTGTTTTTGTTCTCTGCAGAGTCCAGCTGAAATTCTTCATCTTTCATCTGGAATCCTGGGTGCAAGAAAAAGGGGACCCCTTAAATATTGCTTACCCACATCTGCTCAGTGTCTAAGCCATGTCCAATATCACAGTCACATCTTCTGCCTAAAATGTTTGATGAGCATCCTTTTAAGCTACACACTGCATCATGCTGCTAATAAAATATTAATAAGTATTCCATATATATATATATATATTTTTAAAGTGTAACATGTTCCAAGCAAGAGATTTCCATCAATTCACAGCTGGGGTAACACTGTCACATATTTATGGAAAGGAAGGGAGAAAAGAGGGTGATGATTATCGCTTTTACCCCAACACCCACCCACAAACACTCCAAACATATTCAGCATGGGTAACCCACTTGCACAGTTTCTGCTTGAATTTTCTTGTCTTGTTCAGCATGTATAGTCTCACAGGCAGGATAGTAAGGCTCATCCCCCAGGCTGGGACCTCTCACTGTCACAGAAGCCAACCAGTGTGCCAAAGGGACTAGAGGTTCAGAAGGGACCAAACTTGGATAGGCGATGGCTGGTCGGTTTTTGGAGGCTCATCCGGGATCAGTGTAAGCTTACCGGAGTTGGGTGTGGTGGGCGAGTTGGTCTGACTGTTCTGGACGGCGGTAGCCACTGCATGCGCGGCAGTCACGGCTGTCTTAGCGGCATACAGGTTGGCCTCTTCTTGGAACTTGCCAATGTTTTTTTTGTAGCGGATCCTCTTGTTGCCAAACCAGTTGGATACCTGAGGGGGAGAAGGAAAGAAAGGGAAAGGGGGAAAAAAGAAGAGGGGGCGTCAATGCAGACGAGGTACTGTGCACTGAGCAGAGTGATTGTTTCAAGATGACATGTTTGGGTCCATCAAGTCCATGGTCCCCAACCTCCCGCAGTAATATCCGCTGGGCATGCAGACTAATTAAGCGATTATCAGACAGAGCTTGTGCGTTATTGCGGATGGAGGCGTGACATGCTCTCTGTTTGTCTCTAGACAAAAACCAACACATGGGGCTGTTTATCTTGTGGTAACATCAAGATCAGTGTTGTGCTTTGGGGATCAGGTAACTAAAACCAAACTTGAATGTGGCACATTTCCTCAAAAACATAATCAAGATCTTGCTAAAGGGTGTTTTTTTTTTTTGTGCCGTTATTGTTCTTATTCACCACTCACTCATTTCATATATGAACATATTCCCTGATAGCTTGAACATAACTCTTTTCTTACTTTTTCTTTATTTCTGTAATGATAACTTAAAGAAAACACATTTGGTTGCCTCAGTTTCAGCAGCAAGGATTTTGTGCATCTTAATAACACTTATGTTAATTTATTTTGTACAAAACCAGTTTTGTGCTCTTGCCTAAAGACAAATAAGGGACAAAATAATAACCACAACTCTGATAGCACACCTAAAAGCAACCCAATACATTAATAATTACAATTTGCAAAAAACAACAGCCAGAAAACAATAAGATCTAGGTCACATGGGGGTGGTAGATGTGCAAATGCTAGCACTGCATAATTGTGAAATAATAAAGAGATTAAGGGTTATTTCTTAATAGCCCTATAAATTACGGTGGCCTGTCGCCGTGCCGATTTCTGCTGCCGTATTCCGGCTCGGGCTGGACTGAAGGACCAGAGAGCCTCAGCCCCTTAATGATGTTTTATTTAATTTCCACCTCTCTGCTTCCATTTTAATATCTCCAGCAGCTCGAGCCACGCTACGCCACAGCCGCTGAATTTACATGACATCAGATCATTTCTACCCCCACCATGGCTCTGTGCTTCTAAATCTTTAATATCTAGGCAATTAAAATTAATGACTATTCGGCTGAAGCCACCACCGTTGGCAGGCTTTAGCCTTAACATCAATTGTTTGATGGGTTTACCTAGAGGTTAAACTAACAAGCAAGGTTTAATTGGAAGCAATGAAAGCACTAGCCATCATCCTTTTTAGTTAACCTGCTTATGAAGCAGCTTTAAGGCCATGGAAAAGAGTCTAGGCTAGTCTTCTTCCAAAGATTCAGGACCTTTAACTTAGTTGATTCTAACCCTAAAATATTCATATTTCATTTAACAAATCACACCTCATATTTTGTTTAACAAAGTAAAACCTGGTTTTCAATGTTTAACTCATTTAAATTAGTATTGCCTTTTGTGCTGTATCTATTTGCATTTAGAATCAACTGAAAAGCAGTGGTTCCAAAAAGTATGTGGACACTTCAACCACACTTAAATTTAGCAATATCTTTGCATTATACAACAAAATATCATCAAGTGGCATTTATTCTAAAGACAATTAGCACAACCACACCTTTCAAGCAAAGCACTTTACATAAAGTCGCATGGCTACACAGGATATGTAGAAAACATTTAGCCATACACTCTTCACAGAACTCTACCTAGTTTGGCTCAAATATCAACACTGTGAGGGTTATGTAAACTGCCAGTTCCCTTTAATATATTGTTAGACCAGGGATTGACCAATCAGAGCAGCATGCTAGAGCTGTCTACAAACTGAATAACTACTGTATACCTGACCAGAGGAGAGAGACAGAGATATGCATTCCTCTATATCGAGAACCCAATACCTGGTTTGTTTGCTCTAAAGCAATGGAGAGGAAAGCCTGTGTGGGTGTAGTAAATAATTCACGACTACTCCCTCCCCAAGCTTGGGTCAATACAACGCTAGTGTCACTGAAAGGGGATGGATGATCCTACCCAGGTCTCAATACCACCTGATTTATACTGCTTCTCTTGCTGAGAGTGGAGCTTAAATGGAGGCACAGACCTCTGGCTTCATCACACACACACACACATTTTCACTTCCTGTCATGGGTGGTTGCAGTGGCCAGGGCTGCTGATATTATCAATAATGAAGTGGTGTGCATTAATAGTTAACACATTAACCTGAGGCAGAGCACTGCTACATGTATAATGAGCTGAAAAATTGATAAGTGTTGCTCGTTTGAACCGCAGGAAGATCGAAGCAGAAGAACCACACTTTATTGGGTGATGGGCGCCACACTTTGTGCCCACTCATTTGCAGGGTGCACAATATCCTCTCTAGACTCAATGCCTAAAATGATAGCAGTTATGGAATCTTTTCCAAAAAAGCATCATGTGACCCTGTATGACATGGCACTAATTTGGGAGGCTGAGCATCACAGATGCACAGAGATTGTGCCCAGATAATGAGGTTGATTATGTGCACTGAGTGAAGTGGTCCCTGATAAAGGCAAAGCATTTTTATCAACAATACCATTAACGCTGCACATCACTTCCAATCAGTGGCATGTCTCAGACACGGGTAAAAGAACATAGCAGGCAACCTTTGGGCTCTCCTTGTGCTAGAATTTGATAAAATAACACTGGAAAAAAAATCTAACTTCTTTAGTGAGAAATTTATAAATAGTAATTTAAAATTATAATCTTAAAATAATAGTTTATATTAATATTTAAACTGGCATTATTATTAATAACAGGAAAATAATATTTGTTATTTTATTTTAGGAAATCTGATCTATTTTTAGGAATTTTAATCCTGAATTTAATCTTTTTAAATTCACAGAAAATATACCTATTTTATAAGTAATGTAAAATGCAGAAAACTCAGCTTTTTTAACAAATCAATTAATTAATTATTATTATTTATTAATTTATTTATTTTTATTGCTGCATTAAGATTAGCTGCATCACTTTACTGAGACTTGTGTTAAGTTTGGTCACATTTTTCTTAATGCATTTTAAATGGGTCACAAGTAAGACCTACAATATTTAGGCTATCCTCTCTGAAAACACTGCTCAGATTGATTGACTTGTTGCAACCAGTGCCCTGAAAGCCCTCCAATAAAGTACTCCAACATAAATGTTCATTTCATGAGTAATATTTCCAAGAAAACAAAAGAAAGAGTTCCTGAACATATGCAGAACAAAAATGTGGAGTAAATATCTATCACAGGCATGTCAAAATGTATCATGACAAGACATAACACAATCAAAAGGGACACATACTTTTAGCAGTTTGACAATCGGGTGAAATTCTCTAGGGAAGAGGGAAGAGGGAAGGGTTAAATATACTAAATCAAAAGTCTTAGAACATACATAATATCTGATTTCCAGGCAAAAAAAAAAAAAAAAGAAAAAAAACCTAACTTTTTTATTACTGATATGTAATTCCCATTCAACACTTGCTTCAATGCACAGAATTGTATTCACTAAAGAGTAGGAAATGTAGACTTTGAGGGAACAGAGTGTTGAGTATGTCTAGACATGTTCTAAGGTGTCAGTGAACATACAGAAAGGGGTGTGACAGAAAAGGAAAAAGCAACGAAAAAAAAAAGGCACAACAAAAGTGGAGCAGGAGAAATCATGACATACCTGTGCCACTGTGATGGTGGTTCCCACCCCCTGAAGGCAAAAAAAAATGGCTTTTACAGGATCTGACTCTGAACAACCCTCCATAAGCCCCTCCCCACAGAGAAAAAAAACATTTATTACATCACAGAGTATGCAAATACGCTCTTCTAAGACCAATAGGTTAACAATTACACATTTTACTTGACCACCTCTGTGACAGTTTGAAAAAGGAAGAGTTTTGTCTGTGGGGAGATGGGTGTGGGTGGGTACTCTTGCCTTCAGGTGGATTCTGAATTTAGTTATTGAGTGGGAAAACACTGTGATGCTCTTAAAGGCATAGTTCACCCAAAAATGAAAATTCTGTCATCATTTACTCACCAAAGCCATATGATTAAAAAAAAAAAAAAAAAAGGGTGAATAAAGGATGACAGAAATGTCATTTTTTTGGTAAATTAGCCCTTTCAATACTTAGCAATAATGAATCACACTAGGATGAATTTAGCCCCTGCAATGTGCAACTAAAATAAAGCTTGTCTCTCTTCTTTCTCCACTCTCTCTCTTTCTCTGACACGCATACTCTCACATACGCACACACATTTACTCTAAAACACAATGACTGACACAGATCACCACAAACCGTGGCATCCATCCACAACAGGGTACACACTGTGACTCCAGGCCCTGGTTGAGACTCAGCTCAGTGGATGTATCAGCCTGATGTGTTAGAGCAAACAGGTATGCATGCTAGACAGTGATGGGTGGAAAGAAGAGGACAATGAGAGTGAGTGTGCTTGAGTATGCTAATCTGGGATCAGCCCTATACTTATTGTCTTACTGTGATCAATTTTGTACATCTTTGTTTGCCTTACCTGACCTCCATGCTGGAAAATCCAGCTGTGTTTTGGAAGAAGGTAGCTGGTTTTTAACTGGTTCAAGTTGGTCATTAGCTGGTCCAAACTGGTAGACCAGTGTTTACCAATCCTGGTCCTGGAGTACCCCCAACACTGCACATTTTGCATGTCTCCTTTATCCAACATGCTAGATTCAACTCATCAGCTCATTAGTTGAGGCTCCATGACCCTATATTAGGTGTGTCAAACAGGGAAGACATCTAAAATGTGCTGTTTTGAGTGTACTCCAGGACCAGGATTGGGAAATATTGTGGTAGACCATCTTGAACCAGCAACAAACCAGATAACAGTTTGTCATACATGCTCAGGGTGGCAAAGATGTTTTTTTTTTTTAAATGGGAGCTGGTCGACCGGCTAATGACCAGCCTGGACCACCTAAAAAACAGCTTGGACCACCTAACCAACCAGCTTGGACCATTCGAAAAACACAGCTACCAGATTATGCTGGATTTTCGAGCAGGGCTAGCCTAGTCAATTAGCCACTGTTTTCCTATTTTATGGTAATATGCCATTGGATTAACCTAATTAAACCCTGGGCATGAGTCACAGGCTTTGGCCTGTTGTGAGTCATTCTTTCCAGGCTAACCAGAAAATGAGCATGTGATACGTGTATGGATGGTGTGGTCTCACCTGGGATACTGTTATGCTGCACTTCTTAGCCAGCTCCTCTTTGGCCTCTTCACTGGGATATGGGTTACTAAGATGTGAGTAAAAGTACTCATTCAGGATCTCTGTGGCTTGCTTGCTGAAGTTCCGCCGTTTCCGTCTGGAGTGAGTGGGAAAGAGAAGACGAAGGCAATTAGTAAAACTTGAATGATACTGTGTTTGGGTTAAAAGGATAATGGTCAGTCTAAGGGGCCGTTCAGACCGAAGGCATTCTTCAAGAGATGAGATGCTGAAAAAAAAAAAAAAAAAACAACATCTAAATGTGGCACAATGTAAAAAAAAAATACAAATAAATGTTCGTCTAGAGCATTTTTACTAAACAAATAAAAATAAATCAAAAATAACTCAGATGGACGGAAAAATGTGTTCAGTGTGAATTTTCCCTAATACTGTGTCCTAACTAGGCATTATGTGACAAGTTTCCAGTGAGAACAATTTACATATCCAGAGTGAAAGCAAAAACGTTGCGCAACATGACACAATAAGAGCCAATCAGAAAGTATTTGATAGGCTACTTAATATACTGTACATTTACATGGAACTGTGTTTTGGACCAATATGATTTCACTGTGGGTGGGGCTACATAGCATGACAAGGGAAACCAACTGACAGACAAAATGTCCCGTCACTTGTTGCTTTTTGTGATCATTTAGGTGTTACGACCCTGGCTTTTCCTCTCTCTCCCACGGTGGCAGTATGGGGCAGTTTGTGGTTGGCTGGGGGAAGTAATTAGTAAATTTGTGTGTGTGTGGGGGGGTGGGGGGGGGGTGGAGTATAAAAGTAATTTGGTTGTATCTCTCCAGAGGAGACCTTAGCTTTACTATATCCTTCATGCTCCCCATCATTTACAGCTCTATTGGATTTTTGTTGTTGTTCCTTTATTTAACCCCCTAGACATACTTTAATCCTTGTATACTATCTTTAAGTTAACAAATTCATATTATTGAAATGACCTTTCGTGTGTGACTCCCCTTTTGTTGCGGTCAGGATCGAGCTGGCCGTAACATGAATTTGGGTCTCATCTGAAATCTTTGGAAGCTGTGTGTGATGGTGAGTAGCCTATGTGTATGAGTGTTCACCTTTTGTATTTTTAATAAGTAAACTCCAATTAATTAGTGTCTGTCTGTAATCTGTCTTTGATATTCATAAGAATATTCAAATGGTTCCGCACTTTTTAGAGAAAGAGGTGGAGAAATATTTTTATAATTCTGAACATAGTCAGGAAACTACATTCTTGAATTCTCAAACCCATTCTCAGCTTCCGATTGATGCTGGTGCTTGTGGTCCAGGCGCTGTTGGCTGGCAGCAGGAATCAGACTGGACTTAACGTTTGTCTTTTATTAACCAGCCTAGTCAGAGGAGGTCTTTGCTCCTGGATTTTCAGCTCCCCATTTTTGAGAAACATTTCAGTTTCTTTCAGTTTTGTTTAAAATTCTAGTTTGCAGTAGATGGCTGTTATGGTTTCTGTTGTCTCTTCCTCTGTCTTTTATTTTGCATATCCTAGGGCCCAGGATTTTTAGAACAGGAGTGGGGCTGGAGGGGAGATTATGCTATAATGTGCCCTGTGTTTCATTGTTCTGTTTGTTTGTTATTCCTTTTTTGTTTTTCCTTTTTAGGTTCCTTGAGGAACCTTTTTTAGGGAGGGAGATGTTACGACCCTGGCCTTTTCCTCTCTCTCCCACAGTGGCAGTATGGGGGCTGTTTGAGGTTGGCTGGGGGAAGTAATTGTTTAATTAGTTAATTTGTGTGTGGGGGGTATAAAAGTAATTTGGTTCCTTTGTTTTTTGTTTCTCTCTCCCTCTGGGGTGGTTGCATCTCTCCAGAGGAGACCTTAGCTTTACTCGTTCTTTCATGCTCCCCATCATTTACAGCTCCATTGGGTTTTTTTGTTGTTCCTTTATTTAACCCCCTAGACAATCTTTATCCCTTGTATACTATCTTTAAGTTAATCAATTAATATCATTGAAATAACCTTTCGTGTGTGACTCCCCTTTATGTTGCTGTCGGGAATGAGCTGGCCATAACTGGCCAAAAACTGAGATTTACGTGGAAATTATTTGATCACATTCGCTGTATTGCAACACATCTGGTCAGAACACAGAGCTATAATGAGGCTGCTGGAAATATGTCATTTTAACTTCGGAAGGCCCTTATCAGAACACATGTAGATACACAAATGGTTGTTGTTACATTATTGGTTGAGCTCTAAGCAAAGCATGAAATGTTCAGTCAAGCTCTCCTTTCATTCTCCCTCTCTCTGTTTCTTTTGATCTGATGGGGGCATTTAGAGGTGCTCAAGCATTCCCAGTCAGAGCTGTATCTTGGGACATTAGGGAAATCAGGCCATGGCCAGCTGAGCACTGTTCCTCAAGTACTGGGGCAGTGCCTGATGGAGCTGCACTTACCGCCACTCACTACGGCCCACTCTGCACCCCTGTAGTTCCCCTCCCTCTCCACCCCCTCAGGCCCACACTGTTAAGCGCTGGCTTCTTTCTCTCGCCTTGTTTAATGCTTTTCACACGAGTGGCCGACCAAACGATTGTGCTTCCGCCTCACTTGAGCGTTCTCCTCGAGACTTCAACAGCACTTACTCTTCGACTTGCTCTTTCTTGAGCTCACTGCATCATTTCTCCACTCTCTTCCTCTCCAGATCTCCTCTACCAACCGTTTGTGATTACAGTAATCTTGACCACCTGCCGATGACCTCCTACCCACCAAACACAAATGACTTAATTTCCACTCTATAAAACCCTTAACTGCTTTCAGGTGCTTAGTATGAATGCATTCAGAGGATTGCCTAAAGGCTCTAAAGCTTTTGGTCTTGGGAATAGCACATCTTAACTGCTAATGGCTGAATAATGTGACATGTGTTAAGCCCGGTGCACGCTGTACGATTTTGGCCACGATTCTGCCTTCTGAGACAAATTTTGGGAATCCTAAAGGATTTCTGTCATCGTAAGGAAAAATCGGCAACCTTACAACGTTCAGTGTGACATAATAGCCTTTGCGATGATATTTAGCCTCCGACGAATTTCTGGCAGTGTCAGAAATTTAGCATCGTAGCCATATAGTGTGACTGCTATTAGGACAGCCAGATGAGAAAGTCCGCTCATCTCTCACACCCCAATTCACTTGAAAAGAAACCTGCTCTGAATTTGCACAACATTTGTGCCCAGTTATCACTACTCAAGCTCTTTCAATGTTTTTTCTTCTTTTCATTTTATATAAAAAAGTTTTAATAAATAAATAAGCAGAAAATACTTGGAGAAAAGTGTAACATTTGAAATATATATATAGCAATATGAAAGCATTATTCCCTGAATTAAATAAATATAGAGCTTACAAAATGAAAATAAATAAATGATTGCATTTTCTTTACATTTATCATGCATTTTCTTTACAAATCTATTTTAATTACAATGTTACTTTTAATCAGTTTACTTTAAACACCTATAAACTTCTTTATTCACACCACTCCAATTTTATAAAAAACAAATATATATATATATATATATATTTTTGAACAATTTATATTGGTATTTATGGGACATTTGAATCCAAATCAACAGATGCAATTGGATACAATTATAGAAATTTATGTCATGTTTGTGCATTATCCATAGGGAATTTGCAAGCGTGATATATTATCAGCCTACATGAATTTTCGAAATTTTGCATGGCCTATATCTAATCTAAAAGAGGAGAAAGATGTACTATAACCCACCTTTTTGGTTTTCCCCTATGTGAACAGAGAATTTTGTTTGAAAGCCATCCTTGCTTGTGGTAGCTATTTATTACTGTAGGCTACCTCCCGCAGTCACGCTCATTCTCAACATCTGTAATTTTTTGTATTTGTGATCAGGCCATCTTATTATAGGCCTATTTGACAAAATCCATCTTTTTATATGTTAGCCTATGCTCCTGATGGAGTGGTATTGGAGCAACGGAAATGCTGATGCCCTAACTTTCAGGAAAAAAAATGCTCCTCCAGGGCGGGCAAATCTCACCATTTCGCTTCTATTCCACAACGCTCCCGTAAGTCATGTTCACTGATCGGGAATATTGGGACCACAGTCGGCTACGGTGTGTATTGTACAGTCTGACATAATGTCGCACAGCGTGCCATGGCGATATCAATGCATTCATATCGTTCAGTCTGACAAGCAACAATCTTAAAGGACTGTAAGAATCCTACAGTGTAAAGCGGGCTTTATTGTGCACTGCTGATAGCATGCCGGAGCAAACAGGTGCCTTAGCATCAGTGGCTGTGACTGAACACAACCCTGATTGTGTTGATTAATGGTCAAAAGAGCTCAAAATTTAGCAATAAATGTTTAACAACAATTCCTACTTTAAAGTCACAATACTCACATCTTAGTATAGAGTGGTCACAAAAAGTATTTGGACACTTCAATCACACTTAAAAATGTAAAAAATCTATACACTGTAGATAACAAAATAGTAAACCAAGTGGCATCTGCAAACAAATGCTGCTAGTTATTTTCTCAAGCCTAACTTCACTTTCGGAGTCAGTTTTGCAATTCCATTAAATCAACAATTTTTAGTGGATGTATGATGTCAGTTGCCCTCAAGTTCACACTGGTGTCCTAGCAGAGTAACCACAGGTATAGTTTATCACATTAACTATGGAAATGTTCCACTAATGTTTGACAGTGTCCAAATACTCTTGTCTTTATTTAAAACAGATCTATTGTTTTATCATTTGAAACCTAACAAACTACTTTTGGTTAATTTTATACTTAAAGTGTGCCTGTACTAGCTTTCTTTATAAGAAATGCCACTTTGGTTGGTATTTTGTTATCTAAAAGAATGACATTCATTAAGTGTAAAATTTGTTCTTTTTTAGTAACCTTAGTTTAGGGATCAGAAATTAAACAGTAATTAATGACTAATAATTACACTGGTAAGTGACTAGCTATGGACATTTTTAGCATTATAAAGTATTTATTAAGCCTTTATTGGCTGATTTCTTATTCTTGCATTATAGCCCCTTTATATTTGCTTTTGTTTCAACAGTGAATTTCTCTGCTAAAAAAAAAACAAAAACATATTAATAGTATAATGAAAAAAACATCCTTTATAGGTTCTCAGTACTCTGTGTGAATGTGCGGCTTATAAGAATTAAAAACATGTAGAATACATATAGTATTTCAACGAAGCAGGGAAGGTTAGGGTTAGAGGTAGGGGTTGGTATAGGGTGTCTATGTGACTCTAACTAAACTCAATAAACATGCTGCAGTGATGCCCCTATACTGTAAGTTAGTATTTAATTAGGGGTGAAAATAGCATCTAACACTATTTGCACTTAGTGCTGAGAGAATGCTTTATGTTGCTATTTACACTAAGCAACAAAAGTCTCTGCCTTCAATAATTGTTTTATACTTATAAATTGCACATTCACATAGTGTAATGAGAACCTATAAAGGATGTATTTTGCACCTTACTAGCTATTGGTATCTTTTGTTTTAACCTAATAAGTTAATTCTTAAAATTTGAAAAAAAAAAACAAATGTAAAGAGGCTATTAGGCAAGGGTAATAAATCAATGAACAAAGTCCTAATAAATACCTTATAATTCCAAACAAGTCCGTAACTAATCACTTACAAGTCCAATTATTACTCATTAATTACTGTCTAATTTGTGATCCCTAAAATAAAGTGTTACCCCTTTTTTCTTTTCTTTTTTTTTTCTAATCTTTAGTTCCTTGCATTTTGCAAAAAAAAAAAAAAAGTACTATACATTTGTACTATAGTTTAATGTAAATGATATGTAGGCAGATCAAACACACATGCTCATACGAACCTGGCGTCGAGGAAGCGGGATCTCAGGATCATGACAGCCTCACAGGTGCTCTGTTTAAGCTGCATTTGGATGGAGCTGAATTTGCGGTGGATGATGCTGACCATGCGCTCAATCTCTTTGGGCGAGATGGGCCGTGTGCGAGACTGCTCCCTCAACAGGTTCATGACGTGGGTTGTGAACTCGTTACATGCCTGTGAAGACAGACAACAATTTTATTGACTCTCAGGGTATAGATTTTTGTGCAATTAGAAGATTCTGAGTGAGGGCGTAGGCGTAAAGCATATTACCCTAAATTAATCAATTTGTGGGAATATGTCTGGCTGTTTTCAGCCTCTGAAGTCATTAGGACCCACTTCTGAGCCTCAACTACAAATAAATAATTACACAGCTTCCAAGGCAGCATTGCACTAATATTCCTCAAACATTCAGGTTAGGACTTGTTCTAAACCCCAAACCTTAAGTATTAAACTTCTAAAATTAGATGAGCCAACCCACTGAATTTCAGTTCTATTCTTGTTTTTTGTAAACTTGTTATTTTAAGAAATTTTTAATTAGTTTGAAAATCTCCCATTGACTTACATTTTCAAGCATTTAAAGTCTTACCGATAATGATAAAATCATCTTAAAATTTGCATAATGAATTCTGGTTGGTCTTCTATCCAGGATTGGGAGGGTTACTTTAAAAATGTAATCTGTAACAAATACAGATTACTTAGTAAAACATGTATTCAGTAACTTAATCAAGTTACCTCAATAAGAAAGTAATGTAATCAGATTACTTTGTTTCTTTTTGATTACCTCAATTTCGCATGTGTGAATAAAGTCAAGAGAAAAGCAATATTTTCTCAAAGACTTTTAATCATGCCTTCTGAATGCAAACAAACCGTATTTGAATAATGTTATGGGTTATGTAGCTATTATTATATACAGTATAAGAAAAAAAAAATGAAAAACAGGGACACTGCCTCCTTAATAGGTAACAGAATATGTTCAAATGTAGAACAGCTCTGCATTTTTTACCAAATCAGGTGATCTGTTACAGAAAATAGTTTATTTTCTCATCAAGCAAATACAGTTAGAACAGATGCACTGAATTATGTCGTGGTTAACATTAAACAAAATACACTATATTGCCAAAAGTAATCGCTCATCTGCCTTTAGACGCATATGAACTTAAGTGACATCCCATTCTTAATCCATAGGGTTTAATATGACGTCGGCCCACCCTTTGCAGCTATAACAGCTTCAACTCTTCTGGGAAGGCTTTCCACAAGGTTTAGGAGTGTGTTTATGGGAATTTTTGACCATTCTTCCAGAAGCGCATTTGTGAGGTCAGACACTGATGTTGGACGAGAAGGCCTGGCTCGCAGTCTTCGCTCTAATTCATCCCAAAGGTGCTCTGTCGGGTTGAGGTCAGGACTCTGTGCAGGCCAGTCAAGTTCTTCCACACCAAACTTGCTCATCCATGTCTTTATGGACCTTGCTTTGTGCACTGGTGCGCAGTCATGTTGGAACAGGAAGGGGCCATCCCCAAACTGTTCCCACAAAGTTGGGAGCATGGATTGTCCAAAATCTCTTGGTATGCTGAAGCATTCAGAGTTCCTTTCACTGGAACTAAGGGGCCAAGCCCAGCTCCTGAAAAACAACCCCACACCATAATCCCCCCTCCACCAAACTTCACAGTTGGCACAATGCAGTCAGACAAGTACCGTTCTCCTGGCAACCGCCAAACCCAGACTCGTCCATCAGATTGCCAGATGGAGAAGCGTGACTCGTCACTCTAGAGAACGCATCTCCACTGCTCTAGAGTCCAGTGGCGGCGTGCTTTACACCACTGCATCCGACACTTTGTATTGCACATGGTGATGTATGGCTTGGATGCAGCTGCTCGGCCATGGAAACCCATTCCATGAAGCTCTCTACGCACTGTTCTTGAGCTAATCTGAAGGCCACATGAACTTTGGAGGTCTGTAGCGATTGACTCTGCAGAAAGTTGGCGACCTCAGCACACTATGCGCCTCAGCATCCGCTGACCCCGCTCTGTCATTTTATGTGGCCTACCACTTCGTGGCTGAGTTGCTGTCATTCCCAATCGCTTCCACTTTGTTATAATACCACTGACAATTGACTGTGGTATATTTAGTAGCGAGGAAATTTCACGACTGGACTTGTTGCACAGGTGGCATCCTATCACAGTACCATGCTGGAATTCACTGAGCTCCTGAGAGCGGCCCATTCTTTCACAAATGTTTGTAGAAGCAGTCTGCATGCCTAGGTGCTTCATTTTATACATCTGTGGCCATGGAAGTGATTGGAACACCTGAATTCAATTATTTGGATGGGTGAGCGAATACTTTTGGCAATATAGTGTATGACAGGATATACCTCAGATTCAAAAACACTACAAAGTTGAATTCTGCCATGTATTGTAGTTAGCATGTGGACTAATTGACACTGACCATTCATTAACTTCCGACTGCAATAGAAGGATCACAGGCTATTTTCTTTATCATCAGCGTCATTATTATTATTAATGCCTCCAGTGCTTGTCCTCTGCTTGTTTAAGGAGGATTTTAATGACAAATAAAATAAAAATAAAATAAAAAAAAAATAAATCTTGTTTTAAAGAATAGATAAAAATAGATTTAAACCTTTTTAGTGTGTCTTGATTTACTTATTCCTACTTTCTATGAGTTTTCAAATTTTACATTTGCCATTATTTCTCCCTCACCCATACTTTTGAACTTCTTAACAATACATTTATAATAAATATCAAAATCAGATAAATTGTCTATTGCACTTTCCCCTAAGAACTTAATAACATTTTCAATTAATTTAGTATTCATGTGTACAATTTTTATTTTTTTCAACAAAGAAAAAATAAATTCTGTCCCTATTACAGTTGTCATTACAACATGAACGCATTTCAGAGAACAATTTAAGAGTTTCAGCTGAAGTTAGGATGAAATGAGAAGTCACACTAAAGTTTCAACTGTAGGCATCCGGTGTACCGGAATACTGGCTGTTTGCCTGGGGATCGATTAGTCGTTTCTCCGCTTCTATTCCTGCTCCCGCAAAAACAATCGAAAGATGGTCTGGGGGCAAAATTAAGGAACACTTATGACTAATTTTATCTATCCTAGCTAACATGATTTTCATATGGGTCTTACCTTTAAATTATGTATTGGGTCCTTGGAAAAACACTGCATCTTCACAGCTGTAAGGTATAAATTGCACTGAACTAATGTTGTTTCCCTTTTCTCCATTGAAATGACAAGAATGTTAGAATATCCACAAATTATAATATTTCTGCAGTGGCCATTGCGATGAAACAGCCCTTTTAATGGTTTGACCTCGTTTGGAGAGCACAGTGTTGATGTGAAACAGGTGTTATTTGTGCATGCGACAGTAAGTGGCGCCAGATTCACATGAGTAACGAAAGAGAACCAGAAGAGATCTCCAGCGCGCATCTGATCATAACTGTACCACTCTAAAGCAAGCAGCTGTCTATCATTTTATGTCAGGAGGATCTTTTGTTTATTTTTTATATATATTGAAAACTGTAATCCTGCTAGCAATCCAAATTTTTACCAAATGTAACTGTAATCTGAATATGTTGAGTTTTTATGTAACTGTAACAGATTAGTTACACATTTTTGTATCCTGATTACGTTACGCCATTACAAGTATTACGTTACTCACCAAGCCTGCTTCTATCTTACATTTATTTAAAAAAAACAATTTTAAACATCTATTTAACTCCTGGAGGTGCCGTTGCTGGCCATATCAGCAACGGCATCTCCACGAAATGCAAATATGTTTTTCTAATATTTAATTCCTGTGTTATCATCTCAAAACAGTAACCGAAATGATCTTTAACACTATTCTGCAGAAGAAACGCTATCAGTTCTACTACATTCGTTTGAAGATCTCTAGAGCGGCAATCAGAAATTTCTGAAGCAAGTTCAAAGATGCCACTCTAAAAAGCATGGAAAAAAACACCATCCATACTGTTAGTGCTGCTGAGGACTTAAACAGCTTAATAGGAAGTCATCTATGAACACAACTGCCGGTTTGCAATTTGGCACCTACCCAGCGCCCGTAGTGTTTAAACAGCTTTTCGTTAAAGCAGTGGTTCATGCATGATTCATTCGAATAACTCATTTAGGTAGTGCACACTTTAGCTCATTACTCGAGTAAAATTTGTTAAGTATTTACATTTAGATAATTAAAATCGGGGAACACCCTTAAGAAAGATGCATTTACTCATGGTGAAAGGGTTGAACCACCTTACTGCACTTTCCCTTTCTAAACAGTTAGGAATTAATCAGTCAAATTTAGCCAATTAGATGGTTAAGCAATCAGCTAAACAACTTCCATATCATTTTAAAGGGATTGTTATTTACAGATTAGAAGTTTCCCTCCACCATTATTTATTATGCACTCTGCAAGTGCTGTTGAAGTATTTTATGATAGAAAGGGCAAATAGACATGCAGCAATTACTTTATTTTCTAGGAATATCTTTAGAAACAGCCAACATTATACAGTCCTTCAGCTACACCATATCTGAGAAAGCGATCGAAAGGCACTCGTTCAACTCGTCCTTGATTATGAGGAAAATAACTAAAGCGCTGAATCAAAAATTAATGTCAGCTCCATTAGATAATCAATACATGACCTCAATGAAGCAACCGGTCCTCCATAGCAACACTCTCAAATGCACTATGCAATCAGAGGTTGCCCTCCACACTGTAACTAAAAGTGTCTGCTCAATATTTATAAAAGGATGTCTAGACCATCGCTGTTCTGGGGTCAGGTAAGTTGAAGATGTCCTAATGCCTGTATACCACCATAAATCACATCTGTGCTCGATTGTAATCTTGGTAGACAGGACTGTAAAATGGGAAGTGCTTTCTCAGGTTTAGACCTCTGACACCTTCAGTTCAGATGAAGGCCTCCAGGTCTCCCTTTAAACCTGTCATTGAGCTTTGGTGAAAATTGTTGATCCTGACAGAACAGCAAGCTGATCTTACTTACACTCAAAGGATTAATGCAAATGTGTGCAATAGAGCTACAAAGTTCTTTTGTAATATTCTTGGCTCCAAACCATTCAACCAGGTTGGGCTTCATAACATGACTAGATTTGCAGTTTCTGAAGGAAATTCCTATGCTTGCAAGACAGGAAAAGAGCAGCGTAGGTTTCAGATTTTAGTTCTGAGTAAAGGAAACAGCTTTGCCTTTGTCATGACATGCAACACGTCTTGTTTTCTGTCAGCTATGTACGAGAATCAACACAAACTTCAATACTGCCTTTGGTTAAAGAGGTAAGAAAAAAAGACCATTTACAATTCAGTATGCAAATATTGCATTGGAAGGTTATTACAAGCTTCTGCCTTTCACCTGCTCGTATTTCTCCAGCTCAGTGTGGTAGATCTGTCGGATTTGGGAGAGTTTGGCCCTGTAGTCAGAGTGTTCAATGGAGTTGTCAGAGGGACTGCCGGCTGCTGCCGCCGCTGCTGCTGCCGCTGCCGATCCTCCGCCCTTCTCTGGTCCTGACACACCCTCCGCCAGAAGCATGTTGTCAAGACGCATCAGCTGGGGATCGGGCGGGTCCTCCTCCTGAGCCCCGCGGATACTTAGACCTGATAAACAAAAAGACAAGATGGGATTGGTCAGTGATGTGACATTGTACAACAAGGTGTAGAGGCTTTGTATATTCTTTGCCAGTTTGGAATGGTTGAATTTTTTATTTACTGCACATGACCAGAGACTATTTAGCAGAGACGGGCCACTTCTATTAAAAAGAATGAGAGAAATTGGAATGCCCAAACAAGGAGCTCGTGCCCAATGGTCAACGGGTGTGTAAAGGAAGTCCCGCCTTACAGGTAAAAGAGACAATCACCTTTTAGATACATTCATCGCCTGTCAATCAACTCGAGAATGTGCATGCACACTAGCAAAACAAGCTAGTAAAATTGCGTTTTTTTAGCACAATGTGAGGTAAATAAGCACAATTTATGATACCAGTGTTGTCAGATTTTACTGCTAATTTGAAATATGCTGTTTAAACGTAAACTTGGTAAGCAGTTTTGTTCCCCCCATTCAAGCAGATAGGAGGTGCGCTGTCATGACTGGAAACAGCCTCCCGGGAGCGTTCCAAATATGTTTGCACTGGCTGACTAGCTAGAAAGACTTTGATATGACATAAGTTATAGCAAATGGACATGATTACTGAGTCAAGCATGAATAAACCTTTCAAAAACTGCTTATTTGGGACAAAACGTGGAACAAATTAGCAACAATGTTTTGATTTGCCAAAACACCACATTTTTGAAAACAAATGCAAAACCTACTTCCATTTTGGTGCCTTTGAAAACAAAAATAACAAGCAAAGATGATCCTGTTAACGAACTATAGTCCGTGTAGTCCAACTGGTAGAACATGGTACTAGCAATGCCGAGGTCATGAATTTTATTCACAGGGAATGAACAAAACTGATAAAATGTATACCTTGAATGCACTTTAAGGGGACATTCACACCAAACATGTTTTAATGTCTGTTGTTTTTAACTTTTTTAAATATGTAAACATACGCTAGATGGAAGTTTTTTACCATTGTGTTGCATTCCACTGTTTTTCAGCATCTCACACAGGAGTGCCATGTTTTTAAGATGGCGTGTCAAGTTAAAAGAACTTGAACTTTTAAAAAACATCTCAAGACACCTGCATTCTGTTCCATTTGTTGCATGATCTAGCCCTTTTCAACACAACAACACATGCAGTCTGAACAACTAAGTAGCTTTGGATAAACGTGTCCATCAAATGAATAAATGTAATTGCGGAAGTACAC
Source organism: Myxocyprinus asiaticus (assembly GCF_019703515.2). Classification (NCBI taxonomy): domain Eukaryota; kingdom Metazoa; phylum Chordata; class Actinopteri; order Cypriniformes; family Catostomidae; genus Myxocyprinus; species Myxocyprinus asiaticus. The sequence goes on along the minus strand of NC_059376.1, from coordinate 19,380,318 downwards.
TTTCTGACACACTTGAACATGTCTACTGCCCTCATGAGCCATAAACAATAGAATTAATGATGAATGAATGAATGAACTTATGATGACTGTTTAAATTCATACAGGTTTTAGTCTTAAACAGTACAATCCTACAGATAGTGAGGTATGCAATCAAGCCACTGTTTTCCAGCAAATACTACTGTAATATTTTCTGTCACAAGAGGCGAAAGTTACAGATTACATTAGAGTAAAAGTATGTTGTCCACTCCAGTCCATCGCTATGCTTGAGTTAAAGTGAGACCGATCAGGGCACTGGGGCTATTGAGAGAGTGCTGAAAAGGCCTGTAGGTACGAATTTGTTTTTCCTCTGTTTTGCAGTACTGCCTTTTCAAATTTTCACAGCACACTGCACACACTGTGTATGTGTGTGTTCATAGCCATACATGACAGGGACACTCACCAACTGACACACACTCAACAGCGTGATGGATCCTTACTGATGCCGAGACGATGCTAAACAGAAAGACCCGTGCCCTGTGTGTGTGTATGTTTGCACATGTATACATGTGTGTGTTTGTGTGTGTGGCTGCCTGCTGTTCCGAAATCACGAGTGCAGTGTAATAATGAGCAGAAACAGTTCTCACAAGTGCCGTTATGTTTTGTTGTTAACAAAACTGTTTTATTATACAGCCCAGTTCTCCTCTCTGCAGAGTCAAGGCTGCTTGAAATATATGTAAATTTGCATAGCAATCGATATGAGGGTGAAAGATAGCTCATTGTGTTTGCTTGATATTCATAATGAACCTTGGAGCAGTAAAGAGCCATTAAGATTGATTACAGACTTCCTCATCAGTGCCTGCCTCTCTTTCTCCTCTCTTTCTGTTTGTATAATGAACTTCATTCATAAAGGAGAATAATGAAGCAGAAAAAAAGTTCTTTTTTGCAAAAGATTTTAATCAAACATTTTAATCTTAACATGTATTTGTAATGATGCTGCTCTAAGAAGACACGGTCATGCTTTGTCTTCGGCTGCGAGCTTCTGCCTTTGTTATTGGGACACACAGTCTCTATTGTTCTTTCATTTTTCCTCCCTTTCTCTTTTCTTTTCTCTCGTGCCTATCATTCAGTGAATCCTAATTAGTTCTCATAAAATACATACAGGTGTAGACCTGTGCTGGCATGACATGCATACTCCGGCTTCAAAAAAAAAAACAAAAAAAAAAAAAGCCAGATATCTAAAATAAACAAACAATACCCAAACTGGGTGTTAAAACTAAAATGAAAACAAGGCGGCATTAACATACTATTATTTATTTAACAGAGGGTGAAAAATCACCAGATACATACAAAAGTAATGTCTAGGACTAAAGCCCTCTTCAGATGGGATTAGTTTTATATGGGGACGTGAGATAATATAATAATTACCAGAACTTCTCAGTCATTTTAATCCCGTGCGAATCGATCACATCAGTAATTTTCCCAGACTTTTTACGGAGCTTCTGTGGTCGCCATTTGTTTTTTAAGTTTCTAAATCATAATTTTTAATTGCCATTTTATGCAGTTCATGTTAATAGTGCTGCGGTGTGACAAATTAATTCTTAAAAGGACATATTCCATGTAGCCTCACAATTACTATGAAGTCATAAAAACTGTGTATATTTATAACAATAATAATAAAAAAAAAGTGTTTAAAATTGTTTTAGATGCAGTATAACATGTCGCACTGCAAAACACTGTCACTGCTTGAACTTTCATGTCTTCCCTTTTTTAGTTCCATCCCACAAACACAAAGTTTTGAATGCATACAGTATATGCAAATAAATACTGATGTAACTAACCACGGTCAGACATTTACAATTTTTTCCCACACTGAATCATGAACAAGTATTTACACATCGATTTGGTGGTTTTGTAAGCAAGACTTCAGGATTCCCTCCTCTAAAGTACAAAATGCTACAAAGCCTGCGGCAAGTAAAGCCACGTCTACAAACAAACCTCTACCGAACGCATACGGACACTCTAGCTAACCCACTTTAATAAATAATCAAAGGCAAGATGGTGTCAACGTGAGGAGACCATTTACTCTGGTAACACAACAAATCTAAAGTCCTCCACCTCCAGCACTGGCTGGCCCGGGAGGTATTGATCAGGTGTTAGGGCATGTATGTGGTGTTGATATTAGGCCATGGGGTGTAATGGTGTGAGAGGCCGAGGATGAATGAGGTCATTTGTGTGAGGCGCTCATCTGGCGGTGCTGGACAATGCAGTGTCAGCGACAGAGCCAAGGCCACACCAGGGACAATATGACCATGTGCCACTGACTCCAAGAGCAGTCACACAAATGCTCACATACACACAATCAACCAATCAGAACTGCTATATCGCCCTTTTTGCACTAGATGTAAATTTGATCATGTGGCCTACTAGAGAGTTCTTCCCGCATCTTTCATACACCTTGACAAAGGCCGTTAGGCCGAAACGTCTGTAAATTGTGCAGTTACATTTTATATTATATATATATATATATATATATATATATATATATATATATATATATATATATATATATATATGCCATGACCTGCACCTCAAAATTTAAGGTGCACTTAGTTCAACTGCTTTTTCACTGCCTCTACCACGATATCACCAAGACTTCTATTTAATGTTTACATTTTTATCTGGAAGATGTAACTTGTAGTGCATTTGCTCATTTGCAAGCGTTCTTGTAGTTTAGTTGGTAGAGCATGGCACAAACATTGCAAAGGTTGTGGGTATGATTCGCAGGGAATGCAAGAGCAGAAAAAAAGTATTGCATGAATGTGCTGTAAGTTGCTTTGGATAAAAGCATTTGCCCAATACACGTACTGTTCACTGTTCGAAAATGTTCACTGTTGGATGTTAGAACAACATTCAGTAGACGCTTATGCAACATTTATAATTTAGAAAGTAAATCTGCTACTTTTATTATGTTTATCAGATGTTCATATTCAAATATATCCCTTAAAATAGAACATGAAACATTTCAGGCATCTTTCACAAATGTTTCAACAATATATTTACGTGTGCTTACTGGGTATAATCTATAAGTATATGTATATGGGTATGTTTGAATTTGGGTTTGATTTATGTTATGTTAGTTGTGGTAGTTGCTTCGTTTTTTAGGTTTGTTTGTTTTTTTTTTTGCATTCCTGTCAGGTACATTAAATAAACCACAGCTGACGCATTTCCACACAAGCCTTGGTTGTCACAGCCAGTCCGTTCACTCTCTCCTGAAGGACCAGAACAGGGAAACACAGCTGGTGGAATTTACTGAGCTTTTTACTTAAACAGACATAAATCAACACTTTCATTCAAACCAAATAATCTGAGGCCATAAAGAGCTGCTTGTCTCACACTGTATATTACCGCCAAGTTCCTGCGAGCAATAACACGGCCATTCGCAGGCAAAGCAAAACAGAGAATGATGCGAGGATGTGACATGTAATGCAGTTAGAAGGTCCTGTCGCCCACACCGGCCTTGACACTTTTATCATACATGTCCATTTCTATTTGGGAAATGACGGGGATAAAAATGATTACTCGGCTGTGCGGGGAGCACGCTGGGCCCCTCCAGGCTGCAGAACGGGTGCATTGGTGCCACGGCAGCCCAGGAGAGCCATCCATAATGGGCACGTTTGGAAACACAGAGCCCCTCCTCCCTGCCTTTGCCTGCTCAGTTCCTCCTCCACCTGCTGCAAGAGCTTCAAGCAAATGGTGTTGTGGTTTATGGGGCCCACTTTCTTTTAACCACAGAAATAGGAGTCAAGCCATTTCCTGTTATATCATCACCCAGTTCTCTTCAAAATGCTCCTTTCTTTGATTTTCTGGCTCTCTTTTTCAGCTGTTGATGACTTTTCCCCATTTCACATGCTGAAAAGACCAACTTAGACCAGCATGAAGCTGTCTAGCTGGTGGACCAGGACAGACTGCAAAAAATGATGGTCAACCAGCATGGCCTTTCTAATGAAGTTGACCAAAGGACCCTTGCTGATTAAGCTAGTTAAAGGGATAATTCACTAAAAATGTATTGTTTACTTACATTTCCTTTTGTTTTCTTCTAACAAAAGACATTCATGTGGGTTTGGAACAACAAAAGAGTGAGTAATTGATTAATTTTCATGTACAGAATATATACATTTTTGAGCAGACTATCCCTTTAAGACACCTGGTAAGGACACAAACACAAACATCTCATGCTTGGAATCAGCCTCCAATCGACAACATTCAATGCTGGTCTTTTCAATGTGGTGTATATTGTATACTTATTTTCATCATAAATATTCTCCTTCCCTTTAATTCTTTCTATCTTTTCTCTTATCCATTTTATTCTGGCTACACTATTAGTATGACTTCCGGCTCACGAAGAACCAGACAAAAAAGAAAATCTCCTCTGTCGTAACAATTTTATCACTTCAAACTAAACCCCAATATGTCTGAAATTAATTAGTGCTATAACATCCACACAGCAGGCCTGAGGCCTGTGGTTTTCCTTTAAACTAAGCAGCTAATAACACTTTTAAGATGAGCAATGTAAACACCCTGCCGTGATACTAGTAAAGTAGGCTTTGCGGTGATTAGATCTCTCATTGCCAGTAAAGCTGCAAATATGCAACTGAGAATTTCCACTGCTTTAGTCACAGATTTCCTAATACCTCACTCTCTTTCTGTCAGCAGAAGCTTGACGGTATGTGTAAACACCATGCACATTGCACCTACCTTTATCCAAACCTTTAGCCTTTATCCAAACTGACGCAACAATCTCAGGTAGTAGTACAAAATGTTAGTTTTCTGCCTTTAAACTTTTTTTTTTTTCTGTCTGATGTAAGTCCTTTGGACTTAAGCCCCAAGCCAAGGTGACAGATAAAGCTCTTGTTCCACACAGCTGGGTCTGATGCAATGTTGCTGGTATCACAGTAAATGGACAATAGGGAGTTGGGAGCTCGTTTGAAGAATGGAGGCCAGGCTTCACCTTCACAAGTTCCGTAAAAATACAAACTACAAAACGGCAAAGAACCAGACCCAATTAGACGTGTGCTTTAGGCCTGTCACTTGATTTCATCAGCTCAAAACGAACAATGCGACTGAAGGGAGAACTGTTGCTAGCATGTTAAGAGCCTTTAGAGCTGCACAATTAATCATTAAAAGATCACAATCTCATTTCTAAATGACAATGATTCTGCAATGTATATTAACGTTCCCTTCATGTGGCAGGCGTAAGGCAGTCAAATTTCAATTTGAAATTCACTTCAAGATGCGTTATTTTAATGTTGATAAACTTTATATGGCATCTACAAAACACAGCGCTCAGGCACGAGACGCTAAATAAACTAAAACGCAACAGCCAAAGATGTCTGTCCAGCACAGTGGTTTACAAACTGTAGGGTGCAGCCACGATTATCTACGAGTGTGACGGAATCTCTGCTCAGTTCAATATTTTAATACCCATCGATGCTAAAAAATACCGGCATTACCAAGATCTGACTAAATTCACTACCCGTGCGCTGTTTGATAACACTCACATGCGAACGTCTGCGTATGGCCCCAACATTCTAAACAGTGTTGAAAAGGAATAAAGGAGAAATATGCACCATAAACAGACAGAAATTGTAAGGTTTCAATCCACACATCACAGATTTTGAAAAAAATATTTACTATTAACTAAATAACATCTCAATATATTGGGGTAGTGAGGGAATACAATAACATTTCTGCATGTGTTTTTCTAAAGAAAAAATGCCATAATTTGTTTTATGGTTACTGCGACCATCTGTAGAATTTGGTAGTATCGGTGCTACCACTCTTAAATGTTAGTTTGGATCCCTGTAAATAAATACATAAAAAAATATACATACATATATATATATATATATATATATATATATATATATATATATATATATATATAAATGCTGTGGCATTGGAAGAATTTGCAAGAACAAATCTGCAAATTAGAAAAGAAGCAAATTTGTTGTTTTTTTCATTACCAAATTTACACTCTTGCCACCTGTGACCTCATTATACAGCGTACCTACGTAACTTACATTTTTTGCATAACCAAATTTCAAACATTAGAAGTAAACACAGATGGACAGAAAACATGGATAAGTTCTTGAAAAGGAAAACAATCGATGATGTTTATGTGGAATAGTGGGCTAGACGTGTGGGAAACACTGCATTAGCATATACTGTGTAGATGACCTTAAAGGAAACACACATGGACTAAAAGCCACAGAAGTCTTATTTTGATTTCATGTGTTGTGTTTAAGAAATTACTGAATCAAACCAAATACTCTAAACATTTTAGTAGCTCCACTAATAATACATTCCTTTTCAACTCAATCCATGAAACAGACTCCCTCTCTGTCTTCAAAAAATGGCTAAAGACAACTTTTTCGTGAGCACTTGACCCTACACTCATAATGCAACATAAAAATAAAAAAGTACTTGTTGCACTTTAATCTCTGTCTTGGCTAGTACTTTTCTGATACAATTGAAACTTTGTAATGCAGCACTTTTTGTCTCCTTATGATGAACTGCTTATATTGCATCCTTCCTCATTTAAGTCACTTTGGATGAAAGTGTCTGCAAAATGAATAAATGTAAATGATACTAGTAATGTCAAGGTCATCAGTTCGATTCCCAGGGAACACACATCCTCAAAGAATGTACAGTATACCTTGAATGTTTTGGTTGAAAGGGCCTGCCAAATATAGGCCTATTGTAACTTAAAAGCACCATATGAGAAACATGGTACTTTCTACAGCAGTGGGCACCTACGTTTGTCCACAGACATATTTTTAAAGGTACTGTGACATTTATTAGACACCTGTGTACCGTCACAAAAAATTACAGTGAATTTACACCATCTCTCTCTGTCTCTCTTTCTCAATCTGTCCCTTAGGCACTGGGTATGCCCTTACGACTGACCTCTGACCTCTACCTTGTTTACTCCCATCACTTAAGAGTGGCCATGAGAGCCATAAAGTCTCATCCCCGCTGAGTTAATGTGCAGTGTTAGAGCTCTTAACACACACAAACACACACCACTGAGAGTCGTTTACTCTTCAGTGCAGTCAGCGATGTGAGGCTGTGCACTGGTGTTTACACTTACACAAACCCTAGACAACTATGTCTGTTTTCTATTTGCCCATTTAACGGAAGGCTTGAAATTCAACTGTGATGTGCTGACAACAGAGATACTTTTTCGTGCTTGTTCATATGAGAAACAGCATCAGGTTTCTGAAGCAACACGAGCAGACAAGAAAAAGAAATTTGTTGTGAATCAGTTATCCTCTGAAAGTGAGTGCTGTCTTGTAGTGATCTCTCTCTCTCTCTCTTTGTCTTTCACGCATCCATGGTCTATGAGTTTTGTTTAATACACCTCCAACTGACCCCTAATCCCTCACCCCTTTCCTCTGTCCTTCTTTCTCTAATCATTGAGCTGTTCTGCAGGAGTCCAGTGCCTATTGACACCTTGGCACATCTAATTGCATCGACTGGCGCAGGTCCCCCAAAGCTAACTAATCGAAAGGGAATTTATTTCCTGTCAATATCTAGAAAGGTCATCTCTCTCAGAGCAGCTCAGTGTTCAGCCATTCATGATTATGAAAAGTGTGTATGTGCACTTAGTAGGGTGACCAGATTCCTGCTTGTGGAAAATGGGATAGTCCCCTCCCAGCAAAAATGAAATTGATGTATCCTTACCTAGGCGCAGATCAATGCGAATTAGAGGGTGCATCCACATCTGTAACTGTTGCCACCTTGTACTTTTTGATGGCAACAATTTTTCCCAGTGTGCGTTTGTCTTTCAAGAGTTCATCATAAAATGCAGAGCAGTCCAGTCCAAAATTAAGACGTACGAAAAGCATTGCCTTCATGACTGTTACACCGACTTGAGATTTATCCGGTGTCCATGCTGCGTTCATTAATGAGAACACACGCTCCACAGATGCAGATGTCCCAGGCAGGCATAAAACAAACTCCACGACCTTGGCTAAGACTCCGAAGTTGATGGTCTTGCTCTCCAGCTCACGAAAAACGTCTGTCCATCTCTCAGACATGGCCGCCTTGTTCCACTCAGTGATGCGACGAGTGACAATGTATTTCAAGCAAGCCCACTCATCAAAGAGCGTGGTTTCGTCAATCAAACTGAGAGTGGGGATTCCGGAGTAGAAGTGTTCGAGGCTGCTCTGAATGTCTTTACACTCTGGGATGTCTCTCAGTAGGGCCCACTCAAATTTTTCTGTGTTCTCCAATGAGCGACTCCACTGAGCAATTTTGGAGGTAATCCACCGATGCTGAATAAAAGATTCTCACTGCACAAAAGAAATCATCCGCTCGCATGTAACCAGCTTCAACCAGGGCATCCAACTGTTTTTTAATGTCAGAGGGTATGAATGATTCCTCCAGCCAGGCCTGCAAGACTTTTCTCAGGTCATGAATGTGCAAAGCCACTTCTGTGGCTGATATATGGGTCTTGCTCTACTATCTCCAGTGCACGGTTAAAAGTGGCTGTTTGCTTGAGTGCGAAGCCAATCCAAAGTTTAGTGTAAGGATCGCTGAAAATGTCTCTTAGAAATTTTGAAAATGTGTAGTATTCAAGAGCTGGACCAAGACAGAGGAAACTTGTGTTGCCATGCTGCAGTAATTTCTGATAGTCCAGCTGCACAAAAGCAAGTATGTTGCATATGACAGCTTCAGATCTGATGCTGGCAGAAGAAAATTTCAGATCATACAATTTCTTGATCAATTTCGCAGTGCAGTCAGCCGACTAAAAACTATGGCCGTGCACAACAGAATAAGCAAAAAGTTCTTCACTTGCGTGCACCTTGTCAGATTCGGAACTTTGCTTCACAAAAAAAAAAAAAAAAAAAATCGTTAACACTTGGTGTGGCACACTAACTTTTAGCAGCATCCACATGCTTTTTTGTATGAACATGCTGCACAATGTCGGTGCGGCCTCCATGGGCGATGGAAAAGCGAGCTCCACAAATCTCACACCTTACTTTTAGGCTGTCTGTGACTCCTTTTTTAGAAATGTAAACTCTTTTTGAAGATCCTCATTAAATGTACATGCACGCTTCCTTGACATTTTTGAAATCTGTGTGCTGTTTCAAACTGACTCTTCAAACAATTCACTACCGAATGTCTATTGATAGGGGATTGTGATTGGATAGTTTAATCCAATCATGTACTTCAAATAACATGGTGTGATTTTATTGGTTTTTCAAGCTGTATCCTTGGCTACCTTCGATTAGAATACTCACGTGACTGAGAAAGCCGCATAGGCGATAGAGAAATGTTAGGAGATGTTATGGAACAAAACAGTACTAGTACTTAAGTATATGTGGACAACATTTGAAATGATGTTTCTTATATATATATATATATATTCTTAAAATGTCAAAAGTTTTCTTTAAAGTTTAAGGTGTGGGTAACTTTAGAGTAAGGTTAGAGTAATTTAAGCCATTACAACTATCTGAATAAATTTAAGGTGTTATAATCAGGGGTGTAAAGAGTACTGAAAAAATCATACACAAGTAAATGCACTGTTACTTCCCAAACAATGTAGTGTGAGTAAAGTAAAACTAAAAACTACTCAAGAGTAAAGGAGTAGCTTATTTAAAAGTACTCATGAGTAGTGAGTATTGAGTACTGAGTTGCAAAATCTATGCCCCGTTATAATAAACACTGTATGCTGAAATTTCAAAATGTAGCACACGTACCGTAATTTACATTCCCTTGTATGGCTTTTTGCCAGATAGAATAAAAATATAGGTATATGTATTTTTGACTGCCAACTTTTAAAATACATCACTTATCTAAGAAAAACACTACATGAATCTGATTCCCCAAAAAATAAAAGGGCAACATGATTACAGAAATTAAAAGATGAAAAGGTTATTTTCAATACTTATTTTTCTTTCTATTACTCAGACCCTGCTATTTTATGATAGACACTTTTTCCTCAAACACATCTGTTGAAAAACATAACATTTTAATGCTTTTATTACAGACTCACCTACATACATACACTTATTCCAACCTGGATATCTTGTGTGGTAGCTCACCTGATTTAGACTTAAAAGTCGGAGGTCTGTGGTTCAAATCCAGCCATGGACCTAAGCTGACACGTGACGTTACAGAGTCATAGAAGCAGCTTGAAATGATGTGGTTGCTTCAAAAAATTTGCTTTTTCATTTCGCTTCTGCATTTTAAAACACTAATGGTTAGGTTTAGGCATTGATTTGGTAAGGATGTCTTTTTTAAATGTCTCATATTTTAAAACACTATTGGTTAGGTTCAGGCAAATGTTTTAGGTTAGGGATGTGAGGAGGCAGACGAGGAATTAGGATCTAAATGCGGCTTTAATGAAAAGCAAAAGATGAACAAAGTAACTCAGAATTAAACTAAACAAAAACACGGGAAACCAGGCACAGAACATGACAACACATGTAAAAACTGACAAAGAAACCAGGGGAAAACAAGGGTTTAAATACACAAGGGCAAACAAGGGAACGAGGAACACCTGGGGAAAACAACCAGGGGAAAACCAATCATAAAATGAAACAACAAAAGGACTACAAACTAACAGGAAACAGGAACTAAACAAGAATTTCAACATAAAAGTCATTACAAAAACAGGGAATATGTGACAAGGGAGATATGTTTTAAAAACTATATATATAAAATTTACCTTAAAACAGTGTCTGAATAAGACACAATTTTACTTGCTTTTGACACCCCCAGCTGGACATTTCACTAGAAACTTGCAGCCAAACATGATGTACAGCATGTAAATTTTGAATTGCAAAAATGTTGTCATGTTCACATAAATTTCATGAGACAAGGCTGTTTAAATCACAGTGTATGAAATAAATACATTAAAATCTATTTATGTGTGGAGTCTAAAATGCCCTTAATGCAGACAAAGAGAGTTACTGTTGTGCGTAAAACATGTTCAAAACAATGCAAAAAATGCAAAAAAAAAAAAAAAAAAAAAAAAGAAGAAGCAGGGTCACTTGCCATGTCATGTCCCGCACAATAGAGGAGGTAGAGCAGGGGTGGGAAAAGTTGTTTGGTACAGGGACCACATTGGGCTTTAAAGGAAATATTCACCCAAAAATGATAATTCTCTCATCATTTACTCACCCTTATGCCATCCCGGATGTGTATGACTGTTTTTCTTCAGCAGAACACAAATTAAGATTTTTAGAAGAATAACTCCGCTCAGATCAATATTTAAGTCCATTTTTACTATAAATTCTCCTCCCTGCTCAGTCAATCTACACTTTAACTTTCACTTTCACATTCTTCTTCTTGTGCTTTTGGTGATTCACGTTATTCATGCATATCACCACCTACTGGGCAGAGTGAAGAATTTATAGCAAAAATTGACTTAAAAATGTATCTGTTTCTCACCCACATCTATCATATCATTTCCGAAGTCATGGATTTAACCACAGGTTCCACTTCCAAGTTTTTGAGGCTAGGACACACACAGGCCAGCAGTCACTCTGGACATTCCTCAGAGTCATAAACTGGGTGACTCTGCTGGAGCCAAGGAGTCTAGCATCTGGCCAATAAAATGGTCAATGAACAAAGAGCAGATCTATTCGAACACACTCTTAGAAAACCCCCACAACTGGCACACACACATTTCAAGAGATAGATAAAGAACCGTCGCCATGGAAACCCCTATGGAAAGCTAAGATGCTCCTTTGTCCTTTGATTTAACCAATTTGACACTTAAAATTAGTATACTAATAATGAGACACGTTTTCGGCTCACCAGCTAACATGAAGCTTAATTCATGAACATCTGACATGGACTCTGGACTTTTCTCATTTCACTTCAATCCAAATACACAGCCATGTGTAGGATTATACAAAAAATATGGACAAATGCATCCTATGCAGATGATAATCCTGACAATTAAGTTTTTCATAATGTGTAATGTATTATTTGTGTTTAAAACTAACAAAATAATTAGTAGGAAGTTTTATCAAGCATTATAACTAGGGATGTCGCGATTACCCGATTTCACAATTAACCGCAATTAAAATGGTCACGGTTATTAAACCGTAAGAATTTGGAAGCTACGGCTAAAAACCGGAAAAAACAACCATGTTGTCTATTTAAAAAAATGTACTGAAAATGAGTCTTTCAGTGTGGTTCTAACCATAGACAATATGTCTATGGGTCTAACTACTTGCGCTACGCGTTTGCCCTGCCCTCTGCCTGGCTGGCCTGTGAGGCTGTTACTATGGTAATGGAGTTCACGAGGTGATTGTCTAGGTAAGGCGGGGCGCGTGCAGAGCGTGAACTTTCAGCGCATGTGAAACTCTCAAAATGAAAACATGGCGGAACAACGTGATCTCCCATACTTGCATCCGTCAGAGAAGCAAATTAAATCAGCTATTTTGGAGCATTTTGGCTATCTAAAAGATGACACATAAGTTGTTGAAGACGGGTATCCAGTATGCAAAACGTGCAGATGAAAAGTGTCAGCAAAAGCGGTGAACATATCTAATATTCATGCCCAGATGAAGGTAATAATTTTACAAACACAGTAAATATTATATGTAGTGTACTACTTACCATTTGGTAAATTCAAACATTTTCAGTGAGCGTAAAAGTGCTGTGATTATCTGGCTGATCGATAGATTACTCAATAAAGAATGAACGTTACCCTAGCCTGACACCGTTTTATTTAAAACATATGGTTTAATTTATAGTTGTTTGTTGTTTATTTATTTATTTATTTATTGGTTATTTATTTTTAATTTATATTTAATTGTATTTGTATTTATTGAAAGGGTATACATACTTTTTTGTTGAAAAGGTACAGTACGTTTTGGTGTCAGAGGGCAGATAGAGAAAATTGCACCTACTAAAATACAAGTACTTTACCTACTTGTTTTCAACTTGTTTTCAGTTAAAAGTTGGAATATATATGTTAACTGCATGCCCTAATGAACGCTGCAATAAAACCTAAGTTGTGATATGTTTGCAGAGGTTTTTATTGTTGCATAATAGGTACAATTGCAGATAATCATAAAAATTTTGAAATCGTGATTTTTTATCAGACAATAATCGTACCATCAAAAATTCACATTGTGACATGCCTAATTATAACTGAATAATAACTGTAATTTAATAAGTAATTTTGCCTGTTTATGTAGAAAATGTTGATGTTAACAGATGTCATGTCCCTTACACCGATTTCATTATATAAAATGTATGATTAAAACGTACTTTTTCAAGCGGGAAATGGGACAATGGAACATTAATTCCTTTCAGAAGGAGGGACAGAGAGATGATCCCATGTGACCCAGCAAAAGACACTTCTGAATGGCTCAAGACACCTTTGGGGTGCGGTCAGTCTCAATTCAAAAAAACCTCCCCGCCTCAGACAAAACACTCTTTTCTTGCTCTTCCTCTTCAGCTCTCTTTGTCCTCCTGCTTCCTCTCTTGCCCTTCTCCAGCACCCCTCAAGTTCCATACAATGTAGAGTCCAGGAAGGCTCAGAACGGCAAGTTTCCAGGAAGCCTTTTTCCCTCTCTGCTCTACGACACACACACACGTGACGGGAGTCGTGAGTCTCCCTTGCGTAAGGCCTTGCTTCAAAGACCCGCCTCATCATCCCATCAATAGACATCCACAATCTTAATAGAGGTCCAAAACATCGACGGAACAACCAGAACTTTTTACTGACATCCAAAGAACTAAAGCAACACAAGGAAATGCAACGACACGCAAGTATATCTCTAGACTTTTGCTGCAAGTACTGGTGATCTTTTTAATATAATTTGAGTTACTCAATTGCAAATCGAGTTAGCCTCAAAGAAGTATCAAATGGTTCTCAAGGCATTGTCTATAGACTCCATAAAGTTCAATTTCTCTGTACAGATCATTTAATTCACCTTCTGTTACAATTTACTCACCAACCTGTTTGTCATGTTTGTCTATGTGTTTAGATTAACAATAAATTCTTGTTTGTATTCAAAGATAATTTGACTGTGGTATATTTTGATAAATAATCTTGTCACTTGATTTTAAAAGATTGCGCTCTGAAGCTCAAACGATTTCTAAACATATTTGTGATATTATTTTCAATAAGCCATGAGAACAGTTTTACTCCAATAAGTGAATTAATCATAATTCCCTTATTAAAGCTAATTCCTTGCAATAGAAATTGTGAGAGGATACAATGAGCCATTGTATTTAATGGTGGAGAATTTTATTCAGACAAATAATCTGATTATTTGTCATTTATCCTTCTTATAATGGTGGTCGAACGCAGCTAATTTAATTATAAAATTCCTTACATATTATGGTGAAGGTACGAAGACACTTTAATCCATACCATGTGCATTTATACTACTAAATTTCCCTACATATAATGGCATAGACATGCAGACAGTTATTCTAATTCCTAACACACATAAATGTCCTACACACATCTGGGATGGCATGAGGATGAGTAAATGATAAGAGAATTTTCATTTTTGGGTGAACTATTCATTTAAGTAGTACATGGGGGGCCACATTGTACTTCTTTTGAGATACAATAATTAAATCAATGTGGAACATTGTATCTTTTAAGCCCAGAAATATTTGTGTTCTTATTGTAATCTAATGCATGATGCACAATTTTCTGAAGTGTATTTGTGACTGATGGGACTATCCTGCTTGAAGTATTGCTCTGCAAAGGTTGATACTTTTTTATCAAGCATTAGAAAAAACTTGATAAAGGCTAATCATCTCTACTTTCCTGGTAATTTATTATACATATTAACACAATCTCTACATCAGGGGTTGGTATTATTAAAAAATGTCACTGTTTTATTATATTAAATTACTACTTCTAAAGCTACTAAAGTTATTCAGCCAAACGTAGTGAGGGGTTTTCTCGTTTTCTTGTTATTGTTGTTTGATTAATAGCCTTTTAATGACATACTAGACAGTGGTCTATTCGGTTACACTTCAAGTCCGACATTTTGACACAAATATATTTTTATGTTCACTTTAGACATAACAGACTGCGTTTACATTAATGCCTCACCAAGACCGGCATTGGCGGAATTATAAAGTGTATTTGATCGTTTAGGCGCGTACCCGCAACAGCACTCTCAAAACACACACACATGTAAAGTGCAGTGCACAAACATAAGCCGCCTGTCAATCAAACAGCACGCAGCTACAGACACCAGGAAATAAAAAGTAAATCTTTATTTTATCTAGATCAACCAACCAGTGGTGGTCTTGCTATCGCGATCAATGTAATGGACACCCCTGGTCTAGATGTAGAACATAGGTTAAGTATAGAAAATTACAAAAAATGTTATCATCGATATCGAGGATCTCTTTTTTTTTTTTCGATTAACATCAAGATCGTTTTATCACCCTGCCCTATTGATAACATTGCATTAATCTCTCACATCAACCCAATAATCTCAGTGATAGATAGCTAAATTACAAGCTACGCTACAAACACATAGAATCTAGTAAGCAGAAATATTAAATTTACCTCGATATGTTTCTTCAAATTAGAGGCAGAATTAATGCTGATATCTGGCTTGACCAAGCTAAACTCACATGACACGATTTAAGCAATTGGCCTTCTTCACTGCGAAAAGCCCTTTCAGGTGTTGAACTGCTGTTTGAGGCATTCACATCCATAACAGTTGGCGCCTGATCTACAGCTGCCGTTAAAATTTTCTATGCATGTTTTGATTTCTCGTAGACAATCAAGTTGATGGATAAAAATTAAATCAGGACAGGGAAGTAGCAAACACAGACGGAGGGAAAATAGTGCAGTAAAAGTACAGTAATAGCACTTAAAATGTACTCAAGTAAAAGTATACCATTTTTAAACTACTTAAAAAAGTACAATTTCTGGGAAAAACTAAACTACAATAACATGAATATTTGTAATTCTTTACACCCCTGGAGGTGGGAGGTTAGAACAGGATCATGCTAAATTGTCCGTGGCTTCAAAGGGGGGCTGAAGTGAAGCAGGATTACAAGACACATTTGGCATCGAATCAGCTTTGCGATTATGACGTTAAAGTGGACATGCATGCACACACTGGCACACATACTCATCTGAGAAAAACACAATCTACCTTTCTTTCATTCTCTGACTCAATCACACCTGTCTTTTAGAGAAACCTGAAGATCAGAGGGCCGTCGAACCACTGAAGTGGATCAGATATCCTCTGGAAATCTTTTGTCCTGCCAAGTAAAACAAAACAAACAGCCACATTAAAGTGCCTTAAAGTGTCTTTCTCTGTGTGTGTCCATATATGAGTTTTGGCCTACATCCACATGGCAAAGAGAATGCCAGGGTTAGTGTGTCTGGGCTCCTCTCTCGCTCTCACAAGTAGGGTAATTAACATGCCATCAACACATTAATACACATTAGCTATTCCTAATGTTAATGACAGACTAATTACTATACCTGAGACTACATTGGGGAGGCCAGCACACAGTGCCCTCCCACCAAATCGTCTCAGCCAGCTCAAATCAGAGCCCCAGTCACACACTAGAGGCTCTTTATTTCCCCATAGTCAGGGACCATTGTACAGAGAGGCCTGCCTTTCTTGTTAGCTTTGACAGACATACTCTACAGGAAGTGTTGTTCATATTCAACATTTAAAGACTGGTGAAATGATGTTAGACTTTTAACTATCGGCATGAAGTCTGGTCCACATTGCAGCTTATTATGGCTAAGAACAACCAACATAGACAGAAAGGGGCCATCTGCCCAGAGGAAAGAAAAATCACAAATGAGATATGTATAATATTTCAAATGTTTCTCCTAGACAGAAATGAGGTTAGATGGACATCAAATGGAGACTTTTGCTTAAGTCTCCTGTCTCTTACATTTTTCTCCTCTAAAGTTTCAGAAGAGATCTCAACAACATCACACAATGTGCCCAGATTTTTTCCTTAGTTAAGCCAATGTTTCAATGTCAGGCTGGTTGGGATGCTCAAACAAACAAGGTTTTTGAGAGCAATGTGAGCAAACAAACAATGTGAGCAATAGAGCAACTGTATTTAAACGGATAGTTCACCCAAAGACTTAAAAATGTATCTGTTTCTCAACCACACCCATCGTGTTGCTTCAGAAAATATGGATTTAACCACTGGAGTCTTATGCAATATTTTTATACTGCCTTTTCGACCTTCAAACTTCTGGTCACCATTTACTTGCATTGTGAGGACCAACAGAGCTGAAATATTCTTAAAAAAATCTTTGTGTGTTTTGCAGAAGACAGAAAGTCATACACATCTGAGATGGTATGAGGGTGAGTAAATGATGAGAGAAATTTTATTTTTGGGTGAACTATCCCTTTAAACTTTTTGGGGAAATCAACATACAAATGGCTTACGAGGAAGTATTTTAACATTGTATATTACACACATCACCTAGTATGTTGCTTAAACAGTAAAACATTTCCGTAATTTAATGGTAAAAGATGGTAAAAATGCTACAGTAAAAAAAAAAAAAAAAAAACGTAAATTGGTTAATGAGTAGTTACAGTAAAATATACGTAAACAAAATTGTAATATATAAAAAGACAATGCATGTAGTTTTATGGTAAAATGTTGTAAAAATTCAAATTTTTAGATGTAAAAAGTATGATTTTCCCATATAATTAACGGTTAAAATTTATATTATGTTAAACAAGAGAATACATGTACTTTTTACGGAAAAGTATTGTTAAAATTATGGTAAAAAACAGTAATCTGGTGTTCCCAGAATTCCCCTGCGTGACCCATTATATTTTACTATATATTTTGGGAATAGTTGTGTTTCTTCTTATTTTTTATATCAGTTATGTACTTTGGGGTGTTCTGTGATATATTTGATGTAGTTTAGTTAATGTTTATTGCACAATTTTAATTTCACATGTGTTACCCTGATGGTGTTAAGTGTTTGTGTGAGTGACACTGAGCACTGTATCTACATGTTTATTGGTCATTGCTCCTGGAAGGGCCACTATTGATGGACTTCATGTCATCATATGCCTTTCTGTAATTACTACGGTGGTTAACTTCTTGGTTACTGTTGTAACCTCTGTTCCCTGATGGAGGGAACAAGACGTTGCGTCGATGTAGTGACATTAGGGGTCGCTCTTGGGAGCCCCAAACACCTCTAATCTTTGAGAAAAGGCCAATGGGAATTGGCGAGTGCAATTTGCATGCCACTCCCCCGGGCATATGGGTATAAAAGGAGCTGGCTCGCAACCACTCGTTTAGGTTTTGCGCTGAGGAGCCTAGACAGGGTCCCGGCCATTTCAGCGGGTAGTACAGCATTGTGGCAAGAGGGACACAACGTCTTGTTCCCTCCATCAGGGAACGGAGGTTACAACATTAACCAAGACATTCCCTATCTGTCACTCACTCGACATTGTGTTGATGTAGTGACACTAGGGGTCCCTATGCAAAACGCAACAACTAGCTGAACTTACATGGACTGCCGGTGCAGGAGCAGGAACCGCCATGTAGAGGAGCCTCGCATTCCGAGCTCATGGCTGGCTGTGCTCCCTATACCCAGCATAGGACTGGTCAGCGATGGGGGAGGGGGCTGAGCACCATCACCTCGCATCACGCCCTGGCTGCGAGTGTTCGGTGTCCGGCTGTCATGATAATGACGGCTGTAGACACAGGCTGTGTGACCCAGGGAGTGAGGGAACTGCTATTTCTTTGAAAATGTGGGTACCGCAGCCCCTTGGGTATGCGGCGAAAACAAAAGGGAACACAGGATTCTCCTCCCAGCCCTCCACCGGGGGATGGAGTGGTCTGGATACAAGCTCCGGGGTTCCAGCAGGGCCATCTCATGGGCGCTTGGGGACCTTCCTGGGGCTCTTAGCGCCGGACCATGAGATGGGGGTCATCAGCTTCCTGCGGGGGGCTCTACGCTGGGGCCGAGCGGTCGGCTCAGGGTGGGGCGGAGCCGCCTGAGTTGCAGCCGCAGTGGTGAGCAAATGGGGTGCGGGACCTTGATGTGTTGAATCACCTCCATCTGGTTCTTCACAGCTGAGAACTGCAGGGCGAAGTCCTCAATGGTGTCGCCGAATAGGACGACCTGGGAGACAGGAGCATTGAGGAAGCGGACCTTGTCGGCGTCCTTCATCTCGACCAGATTCAGCCAAAGGTGGCGCTCCTGGACCACCAAGGTGGACATCGCCTGCCCGAGTGCCCACGCCGTGACCTTCGTCACCCGGAGGGCGAGATCGGTCACCGAGCGCAGCTCCTGCACCACTTTGGGGTCAGGACTACCCACCTGCAGCTCTTTTAATGCCTTGGGCTGGTGTACTTGCAGGAGGGTCATGGCATTCAGGGTGGAGGCGGCCTGTCCAGCGGCACTGTAAGCTTTGGCCACCAGAGACGACATAGACTTACAGCCCCTCGACGGGAGTCTCGGGTGATTCCGCCAGGTGGCAGCGCTTTGCGGGCACAAGTGCACTTCATGAGTTCTTCGTGCACCTTTGGGAAGAATGGGACCGGGGCAGGGCACGGCCGTGAGCGGCGCTCCGAACCCAGGAACCAATCATCAAGCTGCAAGGGCGCTGGGCAGTGTAGAGGGTTCCACTCCAGCCCGACGCTCGCGGCGGCCTGGGCAAGCATGTTGGTCAGCTCCGCGTCAACCTCAGACTGGGCGGTCACACCCGAAGGTGGAAGCCCAGTCGAGTCCTCAGTGTCCGACTGCGCCAACCCGCTCTCCAATGCTGCGATCAAGAGCTCATCCTGCTCACGAGCTCCGAAAGAGACATTAAACTCACCCTGAGGCGAGCTGCCTGTCTCATCCCAGAACTCGACTTGGCAAACGAGCGTACCGGGGAATGGGAGGTCCGTGGGGGATTACCTGGCGGAACCACTCCCACTGAGGTCCCCAAATCGCCCCCAGCGCTAACCGACCCGACCTCGTACCCGTAGGTAGAAGGCCCGGGGAGGGGAGCGGCTGGAGTGGTTTTCCTCCAGAAGAAGGAAAGCCGCGAGCACAACGTTGCCATGGTTATGTTCTCGCAGTCAGGACACGAACCATCCACAAAAGCCGCCTCAATGTGACTACAGCCCAGACACGTGAGACAGCGCTTGTGGCCGTCAGAGGCGGAGAGATAGCGACCGCATTCAGGAATTACACACAGACGGAAAGCCATCTTTAAAAAGACACACTCCATCAGTGCGCGCTCTTTTAGAGGAAATATACTCTTTTATTTGGAAGAATATATACTCTCTCAACTGTCGAAGCACCCAGGGGAGTACTCTGCATCAATCGCACAGAGGGGGAGAAAGCCGCTGAAATGCGCCGTATAGCCAACAGCATATGCTTCTCGATGTGAGGTGAATGGAATGGCAGTGGAACTCGCTGCTCAACACCACTCGGCTCCGAAGAACAAATCTGAATGAGTGGTTGCAAGCCAGCTCCTTTTATACCAGTATGTCCAGGGGAGTGGCATGCAAATTCCACTCGCCAATTCCCATTGGCCTTTTCTCAAAGATCAGAGGTGTTTGGGGCTCCCAAGAGCAACCCCTAGTGTCACTACATCGACACAACTTCGAATGAGTGACAGATAGGGAACTACACATTATAAAGTGAAAAGCAGATTTTTACAGTTTCAGAAGGTTAACATATTAAGTTTATCATTTAATAATATAAACGACGGTACTGCACCATAAAATATACCATAAAACAACAGTTTTAAACTGTAAAATTTACAGGTTGTTCTGTAAAGAACTGTATTTTTTACATAATTATTCTGGCAACCACTGCTGCCAGTTTATTTGAATTGTTTTGTAAAAACAACTGGATATTTTTTATAGTGTAGCTAACAGGCTCAACAATGTGTCTTGATGTTTTGTTGCCAAGTTTTGGTGCAATGTTTTAAAAAAACAAAAAAAATTAAAGAAAAAAATAAATAAATAAATAAATCATTACAATGAGAGTGTTTACACACAACAGTATGCTGATAACTACCAAAAACTTTATTATTAAAAAAAATCAGACAATGTGAGAAACCTGCGTTTACATGAGACTTGGCATCATCTGATTATTTTCTGCTTTCAATGTTGAAACGTTTAAGGTGTTTACATGACAGTACATGTAAATGTAATCAGTGCAAGATTGTGCATGTAAATATGCATATTATTGGTAAATTATCAGTGTTTATACATATAGATTAGGAAGAGATCATGAAAGACTGACTGTGAGTGCAAGAGGAAAAGACTAATGATGGAGAGAAAGAGAGAGCAGAATAACTTTGTCTGTCTGGAAGGAAGATGATGTTGATAATACAAGCTATCTCTTCACTGCGCACTGAGTGATAAGCTAATCAGGACTGTTGACAGTGATGTGTGACAACACACACATACCTCATTGCTGGAACGGGACATCTAAGTCCAAAACATCTGAATTTTAAATGGACAATAGAGAGAGAGAAAGAAAGAGGGCAGAGAGACAAAGAGAGAGACAGCGAGACGTGACTAAAAGTGGCAGCAGTCAGAGTCGAGGGTTTCCTGTCAGTTCAGGTAGCCTGTGTCCCTAGATGATGATGCGTTTCCTCTCCCCAGGAGAGAGCTTTCTGACAGGGTGAGGAAGAAGAGTAGGGGAGGGTAGACAGGGGTGGGAAAAGATAACCCAAACAAACATCTTGTAGACATTTTGCCAAGCACACCAAAATTAATCACTGTCCCGTTGAGGAGCTGACATTTGTCTGTAGTGACACACAGCGTGATAGTCCAGAGGGAGAGGATGGAGAAAGCTAGACTAAGAGAGAGAGAGAGAGACTGTCTAAACAAGGGGGCCTCTGTCACAGCCTCTTTGTGTGTGTGTGAGTGTATGTACGTATGTGTGTGTGTGCTTGCCCTCCTGGACATGGAGTCAGCCCCGGGCCAAAAACCACAGTGGTCAGTGACCAAGCCTGCTTATGTGTCTGTGTGGAGGCCGGCCAAACCAGAGCGCAAGGCCGTAGTGACAAAGATTGACACTCTCCCTCACACACAGTGACCTGACGGGACCTATTCAGCATGGGCTCCTGTGCTGGATCTCACAGGGTCACTGGCTCTGGCCAGGCTGAGCTTTATTCAATCATTTGTTTAGCCTGTATGTATAATTAGTCACTGGTCAAGATGCTGAAGTCAGCATATTTGCACAGTTTTAGTTGACGCTATATTACAGAGAGTCTTTTTTTTTTTTTTTTTAACTAGATGAGTAAAATATGAATGTCTACTATTTAGTGTTGTCTGATTTGCAAACGAGTTGTTGCTTTAAATTAAATCTTTTAAGTGTTTCAGTTGAATTGATTCACAAAGCGCTCTATTAATAACATTTATGCATTTTACAGACACTCAAGTTAACCTAAAAAATATGTTTCATTTGGTATAATCAAAATTAACTGGCTAGATTCAAGTCAAATATTTTATTGAACATCACTGAATCAACCTGAATATATTAGTTTACAGCAACTAATCATATTTTAAGTGTAAGAACCAGTGTTGGGGTAACGCGTAAGTAACGCACGTTATGTAATCAGATACAATTTTCAAGTAACAAGTAAACTAACGCAATATTTTTATTTTTATTTTAGACTATAATATCAGAGTTACTTTTTAAATAAAGTAACGCGTTGCTTTTGTACACCTCTACTTTCCCTGTATTGTGAGAAATCAGGAACAAAAGTGTGCAAACTTTGGGGAAGAGACATAGTGTATGATGGGCATTCTAGTTCTATAGAATGTGAGGCCAGAGACTTTTAGCAGAGACAAGTCACTCCTATTTAAATGAATGGGAGAAATTGGGATGCCCAACCAAGGAGCTCTAACACCCAACTGTCAATGGATGTAGAAAGGAAGTCCTGCCTTGCAGGTAAAAGAGCCAATTACCTTTTAGATACAGACATCACCTGTCAATCAACTCTCTAATGTGCATGTGCATTCGCTATACAAGCCGGGAAAATTGCGTGTTTTAGCATATATATATATATATATATATATATATATATATATATATATATATATATATATATATGTGTGTGTTTTTCCTGGGAATCATATCGCTCTTCCAATTGAGCTACCGAAACATATAAAATTATTTGATCTTAATCAAAATATATATTTCTTAGTCCAAAACAGTAATAAATAGCATATATAGCATATTTATATATACATACATATACTGATCAGCCACAACATTAAAACTATATGCCTAATATTGTGTAGGTCCCCCTCGTGCCGCCAAAACAGCGCCAACCTTTCCTCTCACCACAATTGTACAGAGCGGTTATCTGAGTTACCATAGACTTTGTCAGTTCGAACCAGTCTGGCCATTCTCTGTTGACCTCTCTCATTAACAAGGCATTTCCATCCACAGAACTGCTGCTAACTGGATGTTTTTTGGTTTTGGCACCATTCAGAGTAAATTCTACAGACTGCTGTGTGTGAAAATCCTAGGAGATTAGCAGTTACAGAAATACTCAAGCCAACCCATCTGGCACCATCGTTGATCGGTATATATATATATATATATATATATATATATATATATATAAACGTAAACGTAAAATGGCACACAAGAACTTCTGGCAACACTTTTGAGTGATGACACAAATTGGTGAATTGGTGTTTCAAACTGTTTATTAAAATGAACTGTACAAACAAATAAATTTGTTAAAATGAATCGTGCTTCCAAACACTACAACTGATTATGATTTTCCCCCTAAAACAGTGCTCTCTTAATTTATTTAAATCCAAAATATCTTCATACCAGCATTCAATGAAATATGCATGTGTGCTTTTAGCATCATGTTACATTTCAATATTCTAAATTTCCAATTCAACTTTCTCAATTTGTAGCCTGTTTTTGGGTCATATTTCATGTTAATACCATCGTAGGTTATTTGTTCTTGTCTTATTAAGCTCCTGGCCTTCATTTCTGGCCAAGGTAGTCTGCCTCTTAATGTACACCCCCAGCAAATAATGCAAATGCGTCATTGAAAGGCACTTATGAAATACCCACAGGCAACTTATCTATGCAAGCCGTCTTGTCCTTATCTAGCACTGCCTAATTAGGCAAACGGAGAAGTATGTAAAACCAGGTCATACTTACACACACACGCACACACACACACACACACATACAAAAACAGGACACACAAATGGCAGGTTCTGGTGTATTAGTGTCATTATACACACACGCATAAGCATGACTGCACGCAAGGCATGAATCAAAAGCATTGGGCAGACGTGAATTTTGCTGTTATATGCAGGCAGACTAATCCCAGAATCCACTCTGCCTGGTGTCTTCATTCCTTTAAGCATGCAGGAGTATTTCTGCATGTTAGATGCTCACATGTGTACACATGTCTTTTTTTCTGAATGTGTGTGCATGCGTGAGGGTGTTTTGATAAACAACAAAAGCTGTGTTAGAAACATACAGCTGAGCCATGATCCAGTGCCAAAGAAATGACTTTTTGCAATGGTGTCCTCTGTGCCAGACTTGACAGTCCATCATTTAAATTTGGCTGCAGTGAATCCACAGCAAAGACTCTGCCGCCTGGAGCGGAGAGAACGAGAGAGAACGAGAGAGAGAGAGAGAGAGAGAGAGAGGGAGGGAGGGAAAGAGCTCCCTCTGAAGGGTCTCTTGTTTCTTTCCTTGAAGAACTACACTCTAAATTACAGATTAGCACTGCCTTGTTTTATACATCCTAAGGCAGGAAACCTGCAGAGCTCCAATCAGAGAGGATGCACAGCCGGCAGGGCCCTCGAACACAGTTATATTGGCAATGTTGCTCTTCAAAAGGCATTATGTATCACACAATCACACAAATCATGTGTAAAGGAACATGTAAGATGCATGCAAACCCTCTTAAAAGGGTTCAAGTTGACCTGAAATGCCCAAGACCTGCAAAATAAAGGAGGAGACCTTTACTTGCCAGGTCTTCAATACAAATAAAACACATACACTCAGATGGATAATGTATGCAATGCCAAAGCAAGGTTTAATGTAATTAGGAACTGTTTTTGAATACTACAGCTTTATCAGAGTATTTACTTTAATCAGAAGCAATAAATATGGACAAACATTGCCTATTGTTTTCTAAACAGTTAACTTTTAAACCTTAACTTACTAATGCAGAGTCTGATCTCGTGAAAAAAAAAAAAATAAATAAATAAAAAAATAATTGACTGTGGCAACATTTTGCAGCATTGTACACTGTAGCTTCTTACACATATCATGGCAGTTCTGTGGTGAAATGCTAAAAGCGGGTTACATTTTTACCCCAAAATAGTTTTTTTTTTAATGGTTAGTGCTCTACTGAGATTTAAATCAACAAGACCTACTTCTTTACCCTAAACCTTAAACCTTAACCAAAGCTAATTTTAGATAAGTTGTTGAAGGAACCATTGGCGCCAATGGTCTCTACGATCAACTTAAGTTTGCAATGCTTTTGGGAAACACAGCCCTGTTTGATCACACTCAAATAAGCTTATAAATGTAGTTGGTTATGTTATGCAAACAATAAAATGTATGCCTTAAAATCATGTACTATAATAACATTATTTTGATGTCATAATAATGCGAAAAGTACGTGTTTATGATTATTTTTTTATGTGATTTGTTTACGCCTGTTACTGAGGTTTTATTGTCTAAGCTGTGGCCTCTGGCTTGTAGCTTTTACCTCTCCAATATTATTTTCACAAAGTATTTACATCACACCTTTCCATTACAAACTGCACTCAAACACAGAGACCTCTGCTTATTATAAAATGCCTGAGAGAGAGGTAAAGTTATATATATATATAGAGAGAGAGAGAGAGAGAGAGAGAGAGAGAGAGAGAGAGAGAGAGAGGTCTTGCTTAGCTAATTACAGTAATTAACAGTTTCAGATTTAATTGGAGGGGAAGACATTAGTGGGAATAACGTTTTGTTGGTTGTGGTCGGGGTGGACCAGTGTCTTGCCAACGTGCCTTTGTCTCGGGGTGAGGAACAGCACTCGTTGACACGACATGCGTCAGGTTGAGATGCCGGGGCTCGTCAAGTGTGCGCAACCGTCTACGCTAACGAGCTAGAGGGTTAATGAGAGCATGCAAGCTCTCCACAACAACAGCGCCATTAGCCTAGCTTGCCAGCAAACAATTCAATCTTCATGTGTCCTTTCTTCTGGATACTTGATGCTTTTAGCCATCTCACTTCAGAGGTTTCAGGCTGCAGATGAAGGCTTTCAGAGCATTTTGTGAACTAAAGCTGTTATTATTGTCCTTTTGTTCACTTTTTTTTTTTTTTTTGTATTTTTATGAAACAGATGAGGAAAAACATGCACTTCATCTCCATCTTCTAGAGACTGCAGTGGCGACTGACCTTTTCAGATTGGATTGCCTTATGTTTCTAATCCACATGTACTGTAAATCATTTCCACAACTGCCAGCCAGTAAAGTTTCAGGTCAAACACAAGGCATTACATGCACAAAAAAGCCCCCCCTCTTTTGCTCTCTCAGCTTAAAGAAGCTGGCATTTATACCATAAAGTGCTCGCTCGATTCACAGGATCGTCTTTCAAAATGTGTTTGTGAAACCCCACACCCCTTTGAAATGCGAGGGGATTTATTGGAACATGGTCCATTGAGAGATTCCGAGACATTCTCCCTCCTTCTTTTCCACCCATCTAAAGCCCTTTATCTCCTTGCCTCTGCTCAACCTCTCTCGCCCTCTTTCTCGCTCCCTCTCTCGGCGCTTGTTGTTCGCTAGTCTGTGTTGGGCAATTATAGCACGGACTGAAAAATGAGGATGCTCCGCTGCTGTGTCCATCTTTTTAATAAGCTTTGGTAAAGATGACGTGTGTGAATGAGTTTGATATTTTCAGTGGGGCAGTGGAGAGGCTGATTTTAAAATATATGAGGGGGGCGAGAAGGGGGGTAAACAGTGTTTAGGATTTGGGAGAGGAGGGTAAGGAGGGGTTGTTGCTGTCTTGCTTGGACTCGTTCTCTTTCGTTTATTGTGTGCTCTGTGTGTTTGTGCATATAAACTCAAGGGCTTGGTGCGAGAGGAAGACTTTTGCCTCACAGATGACTTTTGCCTGCTTCACAGCGACCAGTTTGCAGATTTGAATACAAATATGAATTGTGAGGGTTTATATTAATAAGATTTAAATTTAGGTTATAAATATAAACCTTATATGCATGTCACAGTCATGTTTTTTTTTTTTTTTTTTTTTTTTTCATGAGATCAGACTCTGCATTACTTAGTTGCATGGCCAAATTAGTTAAGGTTCGAAAGTTAACTGTTAAGAAAACAATAGATAATATAAACCTTGTTTAAATATATAGATAATGGAGTTTGGATTCATAGAGACATTTGAGGCCCAAATTTTGTGTGAAACTGTGTACACTGTAAAAAGTGGTAACCTTTTGCTAATGTCACCTAATTTATTCAGATTGATTCAGACATGCTGCCTCATGCAAAAAAAATAAAATAAAATAAATCTGTGTATATTTGTGGTTAATTTTAAGTGCATGATAAAAAATAAAATAAAATAAAATAAAAAAAAAACAATAAAAAAACGATAAAAATTTTTTAAAACAGGGAAAACAAGGGAGACCTTACAAAAACTTGTGGTAACAATGGTAACTTTGCCATACTTAACTTACCATAACTTGTAACTTGTACCATAACATACTTAACCATAACTTACCATAGTTACCATAAAAAATGCCATACAAATATTGCAGTTATTCTTAGTACTGTCAAATCATAATACATCAATATGGGATCTCAACGTCTCAAGGTTAATTGTTTAACTTCTTTACTTGAAGACAGTAGTGGACAATATCTACACTCAGGGACAGACTGGGAAGAAAATCTGGCCCGGGATTTTACATAGAAAGTTGTTTTCTGCATATTGCGGCGCCGTTTTGTGGCACGTTCTGCATAACGCGGCAGACCATGCAGCCCCATTTCGCAGCTGGCCCACTGAGAAAAGTCCCGGATCTCCCAATGGTCAGTCCGCCACTGCCTACACTGAAAAAAAAGCACCTTATTTTTTTTTTTTACCTTAAAAAATGTGCTTCATATGGTAAAATCTAAATAAACTGGTTTTATTCAAGTAAAAAAATATGAAATTTACATCACAGAATCAACCTGACGGCATTAGGTTACACCAACAAAACTCATTTTAAGGGTTAGATCAGATAGAAATAGCTCTTTAAAGTAACCATTGCAGCTAAACAACTTTTTATAGTGTAGTTACCACAGTATTATTCTAGTAACAATGATTGTAGTAAGCAATAATATGTTATGTTGACATAAATTATGTCTACTGTGGTAAATTTGGTAAAGGTAGTGAAAACAAAGCCATTTTTGTGATTGCCGTGAATTTTGCCATATTTTAGGTGTATATGCCACAGATTCACTGAGTAAGAATAGCGATTGATGTCTATATGAATGCCTTTCTACTGTCCCCCTGGTTTACAGACAATCTCTATCACCCTCTCTCTCTCTCTCATTTTTTACATGAGAACGTAACTCAGCGCAGGGATAACGTAAATGTCGAAACAACCCTGAGTCTGAGCAGATCGGTGTAAAAGCGCCATGTTTAAGGCCAGTAAAACCAGTCCATAAATACAGGCAATGCTGAATGAGAGGGCCCGTGCTCCAACTGAGGGGGGAAAACCGAGGTGGGCTGCTTCTCTTCAACCTCTATCCGCGTAGATGACAGCCACATCAGTGGCCCCTCAATCCACCCAGGCTAGCATTCACCCACAAGCCATATCTGTCAACATTAAATACATCCGCATTACCCATGTAAACAAAAGCATCCGCCGCTACAAGTGCATCCGTGGCCACAAGTGCTAGCAAGTATCACGCTACGGGCAGTGGCTAACACAGCTAGCTGTTTAGTTAGGTTGTGAACTCTCTTTAGCCCTCATTACTCATTTAGTCACGAGAGGAAGAGTCCATTCTTTTTTGTTTCTTTATCTCTCTCATTCTCTCTCTCAAACCCTTGTTTCCTGTTTGCTGTCTAAATGGAGAAGTGATGACACTTTGAGTCATCAAAATGGAAAGCACATTACATAAGCAAACACTCGGCTAAAACAACTCTCACCTGCTTGGCAGGTACCTCAGAGATGAGGGCATGATTTTTTCGCTCACTTTTTTATTTCTTCTGAAAAACCAGCACCACTTAAGCTAAGCAAATATTTTAGTGACCACACCAGGCAGCTGAGTAATCTGTTTATTTTCTTTCATCTCTTTATTTTTTCCCCCTCATGCACTCCTCCAGCTGCCATCTCCATATGATGTGTTTACAAATGGATGGATTCCTCCTGAATATGGGAGACGGCAGGGGCTTTAAATTTGCTGGGGCCGTATTTCACACTGGGGCCTCTCGCTCTCTCTGTCTACACACACTTCATATCTGACTCTTTAACATACACGAAGGCCTGCAGTAATATGTAACTGTATTCTCCATTTCTCAACAGGCTGGGGGGGTGGATACACTTCATACATGTACATTTTAAACTAAAATATTGACATTGGTTTTAAAAAATGCCACTTTACGCATCAACTACCCATATACTGGGTAATCATGTACCATGTAGTCCTTATATTTCCATATAAATCTATTAGGACAGTATGCTTTTGCACATAGGGCCCACTCTCTGTTTCAGTTTCTACTTAATACTGGTGGTGACTGTGCATGGGCAGAATATGTCAGCAGTGGAAGCACAAAAAAACAAAAAAACAAAGCAGTACAAATACCCAGGACCAAATGAAATGTATTAAACATGTGAACTTCATAAATCTCCACTGGCTCTGAGCAAGGTAATAGAGGCATCTGTGTTGCCTTCTTGTATAGTACACCGCAATGAACTCTTTACTAAGAAAGAAAGAAAGAAAGGGCAACTGAACTGGTCAGTAGTAACTAACTAAAACTGCCTTCATGATTATACATAACAGACAAGGGCAAATTCAGCAGTTCTCATTTTTTAATAATTTCTCCTCTATCTGCCTCCCTGTACAGCAGCCATTTAGAGGGGCAGCACTCAGTAAACCGGAGGGGGCATTTTCACCTTTAGCAGAGAATGAAAGGTAGAGAGAGTCTGAAGGGTCCGCCCGCTGCTTTCGGCGCCATGCCCTGCAAAAGCCGAGCACCAGCCGGGCACAACCAGGCACATACTCCTCTCATGCCAGGCAGAGAGGGTGAGAAGAGATGGGAAATTCTGGAAAAAAGTGGAAATGCTGTCATTATTTACTCACCCTCATTTTCTTTAAAGCTAAGAGACTTTTTTTTTTTTTTGTTTATGTGGAACAAAAAAGGATCAATTTTAAAGAGTGGTACCAGTCGCTTTTTTCATGCAATTACAAAGAATGGGAACTGAGGGTTTTAAAGGGATAGCTCACCCAAAAATTTTAATTATCTTATCATTTACTCATCCTTATGCCATTTCAGATGTGTGTGACTTTCTTTCTTCTGCAGAACAGAAGTTATAATTTTTAGAAGAATATCCCAGCTCTGTAGGTCCTCACAATACATGTGAATGGGTTCCAAAATTTTTACACTCCAAAAATCACATAAACGCAGCATAAAATTAATCCATATGACTCCAGTGGTTAAATCAATATCTTCTGAAGTGATATTATAGGTGTGGGTGAGAAACAGATCAATATTTAAGTCCATTGTTGCTTGAAATTCTTCCCCCTGCCCAGTAGGAGGCATATGCATGAAGACTGAGAATCACCAAAAACACAAGAAAAAGAATGTGAAAGTTAAAGTGCAGCTTGACTGAGCAGGGAGGAGAATTTATAGTACAAATTGACTTAAATATTGATTTGTTTCTCACCCACACCTATCAAATCGCTTCTGGAGACATCGATTTAACCACTGAAGTCATTTGGATTACTTTAATGATGACTTGTGTGATTTTTGGAGCTTAAAAATTTTGGCACCCATTCACTTGCATTGTATGGACCAAAGGAGCTGAGACATTATTTTAAAAATCTTCATTTGTGTTCTGCTGAAGAAAGAAAGTCATACACATGTGGGATGGCATGAGGGTGAGTAAATGATGAGAGAATTTTCATTTTTGAAATTACCTATTTAAGCTTAAATATTGAGCTGTTTCTCACCAAAACTTATAATTTCTCTTCTGAAGACATGGATTTAACCACCAAAGTAATCTGGAGTACATTTATGTTGCCCTTATGTGGATTTTGGAGCTTCAAAATTTTGCACACATTCACTTACATTGCATGTGCTGAAAAATTCTTCTAAAAATCTTTCTTTGTGTATGAAAGTCATACACATTTGGGATGGCATGAGGGTGAGTAAATGATGAGAGAATTTTCATTTTTGAAATTACCTATATAAGCTTAAAAAATTATGCACAAAAATGTCTCATAGCAGTTGTCCATGCAATTCATGCACTACAGCCCA
This sequence comes from Myxocyprinus asiaticus, assembly GCF_019703515.2. Taxonomy (NCBI): domain Eukaryota; kingdom Metazoa; phylum Chordata; class Actinopteri; order Cypriniformes; family Catostomidae; genus Myxocyprinus; species Myxocyprinus asiaticus. The sequence goes on along the minus strand of NC_059376.1, from coordinate 19,348,859 downwards.
CATCTTCTGTAACCATAAGAAAGCTTTATGTGAGGAAAATATCATATTTTAAGTCATCAAAAGCCTCAGTCCCAATGGGGACTGACTGCATGAAAAAGAGTGACATATAAAGTCCTACGTCTTAAAGGTGAGTAAATAATAACGTAATTGTAATTTTTAGGTGAATTATTCATTTAAATAAATTCTAAGGTCAAATGGACTTTTGTTTCTATGGGGATACTGGTTAAACATTGGAAGCCATTCGGATCAATTACTGAGGATTATTGGTACAGTATAATCTGTCCTGTTCCCATTCTCTGAAGATGAGATGGAAGTGCGTTATGTCTTTCTCGTGATAGCTAATCTGTGATCAGAAAAGATCAGGCGGGCTAAGAAAAGACAGTTAGTCACCAACATGAGCTTGGGAGTGTGTCTCAGGCGCACATTCAAGCAGAAAGGCTTTCACTTCAACCAACAAATCCTTTGCGTCCTGCTCCATATTATCCAAGCAAAACCAAGGTCAATAGTCTAGGCATATGTTTTAAAAGCATTCACGAAATGTCACTGGTCATATACAACACTGCTGTGAGTGGAACTGTGTGAGTGTGTGTAAGCAGACCCATGAACTCCATTAGTATGGGCTATGTTTGAAACCCCTGTCAGCCCTTTGTATTGCAGGCCAGCAGCCCCACATAGGGACCACTGAAGCACAAAGCCCTCAGACAAACACACAAGAACATGAGAATAGTCGTCACTCTTAGCCTTGGCTTATTACTCGAGGTTCTAAAACAAATAAGAGTCTGGCACCTTTTAAATCACTTCAATTCACATTTCAAAGTATAATTTAATCTTTTCTTTTTCTTCTCTTGCTCTCTCCTGACATGTGACAATTACTTCATCATGGCGAAGTGACAGATTAAAAAGTTGTCAAATTAAATATTAAAGAGGTCTGTGGGCGGGCATGAATTGTTTAAGGAATAACAGAGATTGAAGTAAAGACATAAGAGCTATATGCATTTTTCATTCCTCGGGGACCGAATCCATATATTTTCCTTTGGGCCACCTACCCCTTTCCACAGAACCATGTAGTCCAGGGATGTGCGGCTCCATGCTGTGTCGAGCTGCTGATATTGCTGAAAGATTGCTTTTATACTTTGCCGTCAAAAGGAATATGATAATGTATGAACACGCAGAATAAATAAATGAATACATTCAGAGAAAGTGAATAATTTGTTAATGGTTTCATTTGTGTGCCCTGAGAGTAAAGCAACCAGCTCCTTTTCATGCCATTTAAATCAAAGCCCACTCAAACAGTAGTTAACAGCATTTATTTTTCAATAGCTGCAGAGATCTGGGGAAGGAATGAGAAACACCCCTGTGGAATAGCATGTAATACAAGATATGTTCTTTTGTGTTCCAGAAAAATGGAAGTGACAGGTGACAGTTACAGAAACGCAGTTTTCCAGAGATCAAAATTGTGTGCGCTACAAAGCGAGTGAGCCGGATCCGGCAGGGTTAAGTCTTTATAAAGACACAGAAGTTCACAAAGTGAATAACGCTACTGGCTGCATCTATTCATGGAAACAATGCCTGATCAACAGAACAAAGAAATCTAAATGTAGATTTAATTCATCTTTGAGTCAATTAATAGGCGTCTAGGGACAAATATGATTTGAAAAGCTCCTGCGCAATATTGGATAGACACACATAATATAAGCAACCTGAATATAGAAAGAGATCCTGACAGCCACGGATTCAGACCTAGGAACATTTACAGAGCAGAAGGCTGTTGGCAGTGAGAAGTCATGAGGCATCACCTCTGAATTATGGTGCATGATGTGGAATGAGTGACAGGAAAGGAGACAGCACAGTGAGATGCAAGTATGTGTGTGCACACAGGAAGGAAAGTGCTGTGCTGGGCTGTACTAAATCTAGGACAGGGTTTAAAATTAGTATCTCTCATAGAGAGTTGCCTGCCATGGCGATTCGCTGTCATTACATGTCCAGTTAAGTCTGGTCAAAAACAAGAGTCATATCTTAAACAGAGCTGGCCCTGTCTACACAACATAGATGACCCAAATGAACACACATATTCAAATATGAGACCCGACATTTCTCCCAGCAGTCACTTGTACAGCAAAAGTCTCAGATATTTGAATTGCATCACAACTGGAAGGTTCATTCATACAGATTTAAAATGAAAAATTCACCCCAAAAAATATGTAAATTGTTTTAAAAATGTCCATGCTGCTCTTTTTATTTTTGAATTTTTAAATTCAAATTTCTTTATTTTTATATAATATTTTTCAGACAATAATAGCTTAAATTCCAGTCTGTCCCTAACACAAAGTGATTTTATGGCTTTAGAAGACTTGAAATATAGCACAAGTGTCATGGACTATTGTTATGGTGTTTTATGGTGCTTTTTTTTGGAGCGTGACAATATAAATATCCATCTATTTGCATTGTATGGAAAATAGCTGGGCGCACACTCTTAAAAACATCTTTTTTATTCCATGGAAGAAAAACATATAAGTTTAAAAAGACATGAAGTGAGCAAATGATGACAGCATTTTTATTTTTGTGAAGTATTATTCTTTTAGAAGTATGTTCAGTTTGGAACTTAGTTTACAAGCCATTTAGTTCTTGTCACAAGTTATACACAGTATATAACAAGCATAGCTGCAAAAAATAAAAATAAAAATAATAATAATTAAAATTTGTAATAGACAACAGGTTTATGTACGGTTGGTTTGTAATGTACGGTCCCATACCACTATAGCAATCCCCTTCTCCCACTTAAAATGGACTCTGGGGCCATTTCTTAAACACAGTTCATTTCGTTCCACTGTTTGTCCTGTCACACACACACATCTCCTTTATCCATCTCTCCCTCTTTCCTCATCTCTCCCTCCCTATCTCTCCGTCTTAGTCTTACACATTCTCGCTCTCGTTCTATGGCCCCAGGCTGCATAATTAATGCATGTACTGACAGCAGTGTCACACGCTGACTGAGGAGTCCTTTGCTCCCCCACCACTCAACCATCGTTTTACCCAGGAAGAGGAGCTCACAGCCCCACAGCCTGGCACGGAGGACCAGCCCACCTCTTCACCACCCTCCTCGCATTCTCTGTTGTTTCATCATCGTGATTGAGTGGGAAACAGGAGCGAAGCAAAAAAGTGGCTTATGTTCGAGGCCCCATATATATTATGCATTCAGGTTCTTAGAATGTATCGTTGACTGATCCTCAAATATTTGTCAAGGCTTGGGCATGTTTAAGCCCCATTCTTTCTGCCTCAATGTTGCATCGCTATAAGGCATGAGTGCTCGGCAGTTGTGCATGTGTGACACAGAGCTGAAATTATTAATTGCTCCTATCAAGCGAGAGCTGTTGCAAGTTGATGAAGGGAGCGCCGGTGATTGCCGGGGCGATGGGATTGCTGTTTGGAGACGCAAACTGAATTCTATCTCGAGGAGCAATCCCTCCGGAGCAGTCTTCAACATAAAGAGGATGCACCCCATTCTCAATGCTGCAAATTCATACATTTCAAAAGAGAGCAGTTTCACACCGCAGACTTGGTGATTAAATGGCGAAGCCTGCCATTCTGTGGGAATACATCTAATTCCTTTGGCGATTCTGTGACCGTTTTACCTGTCAAAAACAATTGGTGGGGGGACAATGCGAAGGAATGTGAAATAATACATACTGCCAACTGACTGAACCCGGGGCTGTGAATGTACAGTATAATGAGAAATCTTGTTTGTCTCTTCTTTTTTTATCTCCGCTCCACTCTTTGTCTCAATCTTAATACCTTCTCCTTTCTTTCTTTACCTCTACTTCCCTACGAGGCCTTGTGTGTCGGGCTTTGAGTTGAGAAACAGATAAAATGACTTGATCTTGCAAACATTTGAGGAATCCAGGCCCACAAAGGGGTCAGCATAGGGGCGAAGGGATAGCCATATACACATACACACAAGTGTACACAACCACACACACTCAGACTGCTCCATTAGCCCATCAGTAGTGTTGTCACTGTTGCAGCCCTGCAGTGTTTTCTCCAGGAGAAATAGCTTCAACAAGCAGCACTTATGCTCTCTAATAGCAGGGCTTTGACTCACATCTGCAATGGCTAATTACAGCCCAAGAAAAATATAAAGAGGAGAGAGAGAGAAGTATCTTTATTTCACACAGAGGCATAAAAAGCACACTTTTAAATGTCTACTAATGGTATTGCATGCTTTGAATTGCTTGCATGAATTCCCCCATTTTGTGTGCATTGGACGTTTAATTGTGGAATAGCTGAATTGGGAAGAGAGGATGGGGCTAGACTCAGGGCATCGGCCCCTTTTCTCAAATTGCACCCTTATTAAATTAAGTTTACATCTTGAGGTCCACGGTCCAGCTATAAAGCTTACGTCTTCCACTAAAGTTCACTTGTTTGGAAATTCTGCATTAAGCAAACGCAAATGCAGAGCACAGTCTCCTGCTTTTTCCCTCAATTGGATTTCGTTTGCTATACTGGGACCTGACACAGTCTAACGAAAATGTAAAATAAATCTTTCAGGGCTTTTTTTGGGGGGGGGGATGTAAGCAACTGGTATGAGTACACAGAGAGTTTGAAATAAACAGTGTTAGGAGAGCTACTTTGAAATGGTGCCAAGCTGCAAGCTACTCACGTTTTAAAGTAGTTAAACTACAGTCAAGCTATTCAATTCTTTTTGAAAAAGTAGTCAGATACACTACAGGCTACAAACAAATTACTACACTGAAGCTGTTTAAAATGTATAATTTAATCAGAGCAGTATTTCTCTGGCTCAAAACATTTAGCATTTACATAATCCGTCAGAATGTACCAATTTACTGAGGCCACATCCACACTAATTTATGGTTTCCTAACATCATCGTTTTCCAAAGTATGCAGTGACAGAGAGCATTTTTGAAACACAGAAAATCCTGTTCTAGTGTTTGATTATTGCCTTATTTTGCTCATCTGTAAGGCTAAAATATATTCTGAAAACAGCTGAGCTAATGGCATGCTACTGAAAAATGTTAAGCTAGTAGCATCACTACTTTGAGTTAGATACTCTCCAACACTGGAAAAAAAAAAAAGTTGTACCTACTACTCACATTATTACTTATCACTTGTCATGTCGAGGCTATTAAGAAAATGTGTCAAACCTCTTTTTCCTCAAACTTCAAAAAAAGTAGCTAAATAAATTAAACAGCAGTTTTCTGATTACTCAGTATTTGCTCATGTGTAGCTGCTAACTGCCGTATTAGCATCGGACCAATGCTGTTCAATCTTGCTCCCTGTTATCTGAATCAGTGAGCTGGAATACATGAGTATCTTTGCTTCTGTTTCACTTTTCCCAGACACTTTAACAAGAGATTTGAAGGTGTGGCAGTTGGCAGTTAGCCTTTAACATCGCTGTGACATTCATTCTGTTAGCAGCTAACACTGCCTCATTTATTTCACTTAACCAGAAGATTCTGTACAGCGACGAAAGAACCTGCTGACCTTGTCTCTTCACACCACCACAGTCTCTCTCCCTCCTTTTTGCGCTCTCTCTGGACCTACAGTACCTGCTGGTGATCGGGTTTTGTGTGATTAGCAACTGAGGAAGAAATTAAGGAGATTTTACACAGATAGACAGCAGATTGGTGTTTGCATATCAGTAATGTTGGAGTGCCCAAGGTGTGCAAAAGCTTTAGAACATATCACAGCACCCATTATAATGGACTGCTAAAAGGTTAACTCATTTGAGATTTAACTGTGTGACTGTTATGTGGAACTGAAATATTTTTCTTCTGTAAATTGACAGAGAAGAAAAAGACAGGCGTGTCATCATTAGAGAGTGTGCACATCCACATCGCTGGCACACTTGCATGCTTTAAGCTGTGCATCCTGATAAAAGAGGGGGAAGAGGTAAAGGAGGTGCGAGAGGAGCATTTCTGAGCTGCTCAATAAATTCTCATTATTTGAAGTGGAGTATTTGAGAGCTAAGAGTGGGGTGGTGTGTGTTCTCTTAATCTTGTCGTCGATGGCAGGCTATGTGAGGCAGGGTGGGTTAATGTAATATCACAGTTGGGTGCCTCACCATGCCACTTAAACCCCCTATTAGTAAAACACTCCCTCTCTCCCTCTGTGTTATAAAAACGAACCCACGCTGCCACTTCAACGACGCACAGGAGAGAAGACTGTCAAAAACTGGTAGTGAACTGAGAAAAAAAAGAGTCCAGCCTCTCCGTTATAATTATTCCCATCATACCAAAACCTAAGATGGAACAACAGGAGTTAGCATTAAAGTCCATGTATATGAAGTTATAAAAATATTATTAGGGATGTTTTAGACAAGTAAATCAGCCAATATTATTAAAGAATAATACAAACTGAGACCAGGATCGATCCCCGTGGAACACACAGAAACTTCAAATGTAAACTGACCACAGGGCAAGAGGAAAAATCTTAGAAAAACACAGATGAAGGTCATTTTGTGTTGAAATTGAGCAGAGATAAAGCCCAAGGCTCATCCAGAGGGCCTGGCATACAAATTAGCGATGTGCATAACAGTGTAATTGAAAGTAACAGTAGAAGAAAGGAGAGGAAATTCACACAGGCAGGCATGAAATGACGCAAATGAGCTCTGGACTAAATGGGAAAAACAGACCAGCATCTCCTCAGACTCCCATCTCAATTAACAGCTAACACAATCCAAACATCTCCCCATGTCCACCCGCTCCAATAAAAGCACAAATCTGGCTTTGACCTGTTTTAAGCAGTCTGAATGGTGAGTTTTTATGGTTATACTTTCTTTTGCCACAGATGACTTATCGGGAGTCTCGCTAGCCTATCAAATGAGTTATTGTGCCGCGCCTGGAATTCTCACCACCAGGTCTTCCTGGCAGACTGGCACTTGTGCTTTATGGCCCAGGTGCTTGGAAATGCCATGGACTTGAGCTTTATTAAAAGAGAATTAAACATGAAGAGTACTCAAATGGCTCAATCCTTGAGGGTCTCAACTCTGGGAAAAGAAACAAGGCACTGCCTAAAAAAGCCTACGAGAAGAAACAGGAAAGAGGGACAAATAAAGTATTGCTGACATCAGATTAGTTTTGCTCTCTACTGCTAGCAGCACCGCTTTTGTGCGAGGCGGCTCTATGCCCGCTGAGCATCTGTGTCACCGCACACCACACCGAGCCTGCCAATATCGCATGGGCACACACCAGCGTTCACCGCGCCACCCGAGCAGCACCGCCATGCCACATTTGCCAGCGTGTCCTCCCCTCTCCTCCTCCCTGACGCGCAGGGCCTCTCCAGCTGCAGCTTAATTTCCTGTGACTTGCCTAATTACTGTAATTAAGGATTAATTGCCATTAATTATTCACACATAAGCTCATCGCAAATCATGGGGTAAATGTCTTCTGAAAGCTGCCATACTAGCCATGGATAAACACACTGGGATGCTTCAGGCAGCTGAATCTATCACTCCACCCTGCAGCAAAGAGCCCTCCTGGCCCGCCAGTCTTACCAAAACAGCCATAACTCTCCACGAGAGAAACGTTTAGTCTGTCCCACAAGAGGAGAGATTCTGTCACACCTAGCATGTTCCACTATCAGTGCTTATGCTACTGTAAAGATGGATGGAGGCGGGCCCAAGAGTGCTGGAATGGGCCTGCGTGTAAATTATCCAAATTTAACATTTAGGGAGGAGAAACCTTTTCAGAGAGAGAATTTCAGCTGATTAACTCTTAAAAGCTTATCAGCTAGTTTAAACAAACAGCTAATGTAAGGCAGTGTAGACAGGGCATATGTGAAAACCCTACAGGATTTATGCTATTCTGTCATCCACAAGGTTACTGTAAAAAGGGATTTTCCGCAGACCAGAGCCATCTTAATTCACCTTTCCTCTCCTTTGAAGAAAACGACACATCCTTACAAGCTACAGAGTGAGGGAGTCAAGCTGACACTACATTTTGCCAGACTATCCAGCTAAACTAGCTTGGTAGCTGGTTTTACATGGTTTCTAGATGGCCGTTAGTTGGTCCAACCTGGATTAGGTCATTGACCAGCTGAACTGATTGCTGACTGAGCTGGTTAACTATGTTCCAATGCACAGCTTGAACTGGTTAAGACATTAAATAATACCAAACAGTTAATTGAGATGTTACCAAATTAATCACATTTTAGTTTAAAACAAAATGTTTTACACCTTGAGGTGATACACTTTAAAAAAAAAAAAAAAAAAAAAGTAACCTGCAATTTTTACCTCAAAGATCTATTTTGACTTATTCTAACTATTTTTTTACTTTTGTTGGCGTAACCTACTACTTTTATGAAACCTTTGTCAGGTAAATGTAGTCAGATTAAATAGCATTTCTGAATTGAATAAAACAAGCCTACTTAAATGTAAACACACGAAGAACAACTTTTAGATCACCTATTTGTAGAAATAGACATTTTTTGCATTTTTTTAATTTATTTTTTTCCAGTGTTCACCATCAGCATTTATGTTTAAGTAAAATCAAAGTGGTGCCAAAGTTATAACTTGCAGTGGTGAGTTAATTGCACAGAAAATCAAGTTAAAACTGTGAAAATGGATCAAATTGAAAGGAAAATGCAGAAATTATTATGACAAGTTAAATGGATGCAATTAAAGATGTTGTTTAAATATGATGACATTTTTACAGTGTATGACATGGTTTTCTCAGTAGTACACTCTCACAATTTCCAGTTCCTGTTTCTCTCCTGTCAAGATATGAATTTGTACCACTCAAACCACCATGTCACACTTTGACTGTGGCTAACCTGACTCTTTTCACAACAGACTTGACGTATTTGAATAGGGCTCTCTCACCCTGCTTCACTCTTCATTCTTTACGGTCTCTTCCATTCAGGAGCTTGTGAACTATCTTAGAAATTGCCCTCGCTTTTCTGAGGCAATAGTTTTAAAAGCTCACGCTTCATAAAATCATAATAATGGCCATCATGTAAATCTGCTGAATATGAAATGTCTGCCGGGAGGTGGCATGCAAACAGTATTTAAAAAGCAGACACTTTTACAGTGCCTTAAATCAGCCTAGCTTTAGTCTGGTCCTCCAAACTAGAAGCCTGAGGAAAGAGAGGGAGAGAAGGAAGAAGAAAGAGAGACAGGGAGTGTCTGATGCCTTACAGCTGGTCTGTGAAACTTCACAGTTGTCTGACAAACTCAGTCATAATACACCAGGCTGACAATTACTCGCAGACTATTGAAACAGGGTCTGTAAAGCGTCTGCTGCATTGGCACTAATAGGGGACTAGAGAAGTGTAGTCCTAGGTCTTGAAACGTAAACACTTTCAGAATATGAGGGAGGGTGAGAGAGAGAGAGAGAGTGAATGAGAGGCACTAATTGTTCTCCTAGAGCCTTCTGCTCCAAATTAATGAATGAATGTTGCATTTATATAGCGTTTTTTCAGACACTACACTCAAAGCGCTTTACACAGTGAACAAGGAACTCTCCTCAACCACCACCAGTATGCAGCATCCACCTGGATGATGCAACAGCAGCACATAGCGCACCAGTACACTCACCACACACTAGCGATTGGTGGTGAGGAGAGAGTAGAGTTATAGAGCAAATTTATGGATGGGGATTATTAGGAGGCCATGACTGAGAAGGGTCAATAGGGGGAATTTGTCCAGGACACTGGGGTTACACCCCTACTCTTTTAAAAGAAGTGCCCTGGGATGTTTAATGACCACAGAGAGTCAGGACCTCGGTTTAACATATCATCCAAAGGACGGTGCCTTTTTACAGTATAGTGTCCCAGTCACTATACTGGGGCATTAGGACCCACACAGACTGCAGGGTGAGCATCCCCTGCTGGCCTCCCTAACACCTCTTCCAGCAGCAACCTTAGTTTTCCCCCAGGAGGTCAACCATCCAGGTACTGACCAGGCTTAACCCTGCTTAGCATCAGTGGGCAACCGGTCTTGAGCTACAGGGTAATATGGCTGCTGAGGGTCTCTAAAGCTTCTGCTGCATTAGCAGTAATAGGGGACTGGAGAAGTGCCGTCCTAGGTCTTTAAACGTAAACACTTACAGAATATGACAGAGGGTGAGAAGAGAGAGAGAGAGAGAGAGAGAGAGAGAGAGAGAGAGAGAGAGAGAGAGAGTGAGTGAGTGAATGAGAGGCACTAATTGTTCTCCTAGAGCCTTCTGCTCCAGATTAATGCAGGAAAACATTTTCATTTGGGTACATAAGTTTGTTTGTCTGATTTAAACATTTATGCTAATTGCCCTTCTGCCAGCTCTTTAATGCTTTACACACTGTTGTAAACAGCCCCTGAGCTTATCCATCACACCAGCTCTCTCTTTCTCTCTATCTATGGAATCCAAGACAATACGAGAAAGAATGCAAGTGCAAGTACACACACAGTCTCTCTTTCTGTCTCTTGCACACACACATCATGTGACAACATCTAAATTAACTGGTTTTATTAAAGTTTAAAATAAATAAATAAATTATATATATATATATATATATATATATATATATATATATATATATATCACACACACACACACACACACACACACACACTACCAGTCAAAAGTTTTGAAACACTTGACTGAAATGTTTCTCTTGATCTTAAAAATCTTTTGATCTGAAGGCGTATGCTTAAATGTTTGAAATTAGTTTTGTAGACAAAAATATAACTGTGCCACCATATTAATTTATTTCATTATAAAACTAAAATTTAATTAAAAATAAATAAATAAATAAAATAAATGGTTTTTGAAATTGATGACTTGGACCAAATAATAAAGAAAAGCAGCCAATAAGTGCCCAAAATAGATGGGAACTCCTTCAGTACTGTTTTAAAAGCATCTCAGGGTGATACCTCAAGAAGTTGGTTGAGAAAATGTTACTTTGAAGATGCTAAAATATAACACAGTTTTGATTTATTTTTGATTTTGTTTAGTCACAACATAATTCCCATAGTTCCATTTATGTTATTCCATAGTTTTGATGACTTTAATATTATTCTAAAAGTGAAAAAAAAAAATATTATAAAGAATGAGTAAGTGTTTCAAAACTTTTGACCAGTAGTGTATATTTAACATGGCTAAATCAACCTGAATACATTGGATTACAGCAATAAAACAAATTGTAAGGGTTAAATCTGAAAGAAATAGCTCTTGAAGGTAACAGTTGCAGGTTGCCACTTTTTACAGTATACACTGTAAAGTCTCTTCTCCCTCCCATGTTTGATTTACCTACTTTAAACAAGAGCTAAGACACTAAGCAACATTTTTGAAACAGTGTCAAAAATGTGGCCTATGTTTGGGCTGTCCTGCCCCTCTGTGCTCATTTTCCATCTGTTGCTGTGATCTTGGTGCTCACAGACAGCATTAAGGGACACAGACCCCATGGTGCATTCAAATCTTTGAGTCTTCTGGGTTCAGTCTTCATCTGACAACTTTCAGAGTGAGCATTCATCAGTATTACTGTCACTTAATTGATACTTTCTAATTTCTCCTCTTTCTCTTCTCGTGCTCTTATTGTCACCTGCCAGTGGCCCCAGTGTCGTCTGCATTCGAGGACTTCCAACCGACTCCACAGGGGTAATTACACTTTATGTGTTAACTGGTGTAAATACAACGATACTCCTGCACGTTTCAAAACGCAACGAGAAACTGCAGGTCTGCTGAGTGAGATGGTGAGCATAGTGTACATGAAAGAGTCTATATGTGTGAAAAAGAAAGAAAGGATTTTGTGTTACATCAAATGACCTGTCACGTGAGTGGTTATGGCTGACTTATATTGTGATACCAATTTATCAAAACTATTTACAGGAAGCGTAATCTACACTTCCGTCTTGCACCAAAAACAGTTGCAATTGCCCATTTTCCACACTGAATACAACTGTTCTCCTGGAATTGTTATATTAAGGATCTCTTTCTACTTGATCTAACCCATAAAAATTTACTTTGTTGGTGCTAACTAAATCGTCAAGTTGATTTAGTTAGAATACATAACATTTTTGACTTGAATGAAACCAATTAATTTGTTACCAAATAAAGCACATTTGTAGGTTACCTGATGAATATTTTTTTTACATTGCACCCTCTCTATGACCCTCTGAATTAAACAAGCTGCTACTGTACCTTTAAGACTAGAATAGAATCTGTTATGATGGCTAACATCTTTGCAAAATTACAGTCACACTGTTGTTCATTTGAGTTTGACATGTAAATGTGGATGGTTACATATGTTAATCTGCACATGGTTGTGACATCATAACCACAAAGATTTCTGAACAAGACGTTTTTGAAGCTTTAGCTTCCATAAAATCTGGGTGGACTGGACAGGAAACTTTGCATTGTGAATGGAACACTGTAAAAATGTTTTAAAAGATAACCTAAAATTTGTTTCCTGTGGTAACATATTCATTAACTGTCATTAAAAAATGACATGTGACTAAATAATGAATGAAAATCTAAAAAAAAAAAATTTAATAAAAAAAAAAAATGATAATCTGATTAATTTACCTGGAAAATTAGGTTACACCAACAAAAGCTATTTTTAAGGGCTAGATCAAGTAGAAATATATCAAACAATTGCCGGTTACCACTTTTTTCGGAGTATGTGTACACAGTACATCAAATGTTTTTAAGTCAAAAGAGCAAGGATATACTTATTTTCCATAACACATTCAATAACATTCAATAATTAATCAGTTTTTAACTTTCAAATACACATGTTAAGATACCCAAATTCCTACTTGTTTTCTTTTTAGTGCCACCACTGTGGACCCCTTTGGAAAGTCTCTATTGTCAGCAGATGTCATTCCACTGGAGACAAAGGAAACGAGAAGGGCTTTGGATATCATCAGCATAGAAATGAGCCTCTCTCTCTTTCTCTCTCGGCTCACACCACAGTCCTTGCCCGGACCCCAGCCCACGGCTCAAGTGCCTGTGCTACCTTTTCAACTTGCAAATGACAGTGTCACCAAATGCTATCCTTCCATCAATCAAGTCAGGGGGTCATGAATATACAAAAGGCAAACGTGGAGACTTGGCCACATCCCGCAGCTCTGCTTGGCCCAATTATAAAAGACTCTTTCTCTCTCTCTCACTCTCACTCACTCCCTCTCTTTCATTGTGTGTTGTTTGTTTTTATTTTAAAGGGTATGGTCACGTTCTGCCGTAGGCTAAAACAAGGTAGGTCAGGCATGGTGGCCCTTGTCAGAAGAGACTGCAAATGCAGGTTTGGGCTGGCTAGCCAATATCATATTTCTTTTACTTAAGTATTTCTGAGGGTTGGCCACAGGAGGGGTAAGAATGGGTATTCCTTCTTTGCAAAGTCCACATACACACATATTTTTTTCACACATATGCTTGTTTTTCTATCATGGTGGGGACTTTCCAATGACTTCTATTGCTTTTAAACTGAGCTAATTATACGATGTATACCCTAACCCTACCACTAAACTTTACCCTCGCACAACCCTTTTTGAAATTAATTTCTCCCCTTTTCTCCCCAATTTGGAATGCCCAATTCCCAATGTGCTCTAAGTCCTCGCGGTGGCGTAGAGACTCACCTCAATCCGGGTGGCGGAGGACGAATCTCAGTTGGCTCCGCGCCTGAGACCGTCAATCTGCGCATCTTATCACGTGGCTTGTTGAGTGCGTTACCGCGGAGACGTAGCGTGTGGAGGCTTCACGCTATTCTCCGTGGCATCCATGCACAACTCACCACATGCCCCACCGAGAGCGGGAACCACACATTATAGCGACCACGAGGAGGTTACCCCATGTGACTCTACCCTCCCTCTCTGTTGACCTCTCTCATCAACAAGGCATTTCCGTCCACAAAACTGCCACTCACTGGATGTTTGTTTTGTTTGTTTTTGGCACCATTCGGAGTAAATTCCATAGACTGTTGTGTGTGAAAATCCCAGGAAATCAGCAGTTACAGAAATACTCAAACCAGCCCATCTGGCACCAACAATCATGCCACGCTCCAAATCACTGAGATCATATTTTTCCCCATTCTGATGGTTGATGTGAACATTAACTGAAGCTTCTGACCCATATCTGCATGATGTTATGCACTGCTTGCCACACGATTGGCTGATTAGATAATCGCATGGATGATTGTTGGTTTCATCCTGTGTGTGTGTGTGTGTGTATATATATATATATATATATATATATATAAAATTTGTATATTTTGTATTTATTTTTTTCAGTATAAATAAACCCCCCACACCGAGGTGGCTAGACCTCTAAGAATATGTGGAGTTCAATTGCACACAGGCACAATTTTACATGCAATCCCTTGGTACACCCTGCTCAACACAGGAATAACCCCACAGCCACCCTTCTCCCTCTCTCGATCTCTCTCTCCCTGGCCCAGCTCTCAGCTCCTAGCGTGTGCATTAGCATTCTAAGTGATCCATGGCCACCTTCTGATGAATGTGTGTGTGTAGGTAACTAATGACCTCCTTGCTGCAAGTGGAACTGATAGTCAATGGCTGCAACTGATCAATAGCACAGAGCTGGGCTTGGTCACTGAGAAATCATTTCCAAGGCCAAAGACATCTCTTACACACTGAGACAGCACAGCTATCTGCAAAGGCGTGGAGCAACAGCCATCCCTCCCTCAGAGATGGATATGGTCAGTTTCTAAGGAGAGAGAGGATGTGAAGGGGATAGATGTTTTTGATGTGGAATCCTAATGTACTATTTTGTTCAAAGTAAACTGAATAATTAATCATAAAAATAATTTCATCCTGGTCTGGGGTTACAGTTTTACACATAATCTACACACGCTGACAGCAAATAGTATGTAGTGGCTAGTATGTAAGGGTAATATTTTATTAAAGGGTAATATTTTATTAAAGTTTCCAGGCAAATCCTTTGTCTTTCAAAAGGAGAGCAGTGGTCTATTCAAAACACCCTAGTAAAATTGTTTTTATAAAAGGAGTAGTTCCACTCTATGTTCTGATTGGATGAGTCATATTTAAAGCAATTGTAAAATGCTGATAAACACACCTGTGACCGCACATTCTATAATAATGCAGTAAGCCACTATAGTATGTTGCCATAAACAGTCTAAACTGTAAAATAATAATAATAATAATAAACCTAAAAATGTGCATTGTGTGGTAACTTCTAAAATAACCTGTCTAAATTAAGTTTTTCTTTATTTTATTTTATTTATTTATTTATTTTTTTTTATGTTATTTAACTGACAAAATAGGTTACACCAATGCTTTTTATGGGTTAAATCATAAAAAGATAATGAGATAACGATTTCATGTTACCACTTTTTTTCAGGGTGCAGTTAGGCTAATAAACGATATGACTTGGATGAAGAATTGTTTATTTCGATTACTATTTTTATAAATAAAATTGTCCTATTTATTGAACATTGGTGTATTTTACTGTATACTGTAATGTTGCTGTTGCCGCCTTTTTATAGTAGTACTAAGCAATTCAAGGCCATGTGATATAGTCATTGTACTACGGTTAAGGTTTTTGGGGGTTTTTTTCGCATCACAGTTACAAAAAAAAAAAAAAAAAAAAAGAATGTTCTAAGAGATATTATAATATTAAAAAAGAAAAAAAAAAAAGATTCCTGAAGAAAATTTCCTGGAGTGAGAGTTGTAAGAGGTCATGTTTCGAGGTCTGGCCTCGAGCTGTTTAGGAAGTGTTAATGTGATGGCAGAAACCACTGCAGCAACACACCCACAAACTTACACACAGGCCTACAGAGAGAAAGGAGAACCAGCGCGGGGTTAACGTCTGGCTCCGGCTCAGGGAAAATAAATTGCTTTAAATATGGAAGTGGACGTTGGAATGGTCCCTGCTAGAGTGGAGTGGGTTTGGGTAAACCAACAGTCTGTCGGCCGTAATTTATAGACAGCTATGATAAATACTATTTGTCCATGACAGTCACATGAAATAATAAACCTTGGCTCTGCTATAAACATTACCAATTCCTGACACTATTGATTTATAATGGCTAACTGACATCAAACCAAACAAGTGACAGAAACAATGCCCGGGCTTTAGGCGCAGTTTTTCAACTATTAATACTGTCAGAGGGAGCTTTCACTTTAGCTGGGAAAAGCCTGTCGCCTGGTTGTCAGTCGACCATGCTGAGTAGGATGAGAGAGAGAGAGAATGTGCTGGAATTTCCGACAGGGGTCCTAGCGGCATGGCTGCCTTAGCCCTAATTACCCCCCCCCCCCCCCCCCCACAAACACACAAACACACACACACACACCCCTCCCTTCCCCCAAACGCTTCGTGCTCTGCCAACCCCAACTTAAAATTGCATGTTAATTATGTAAATTATTAATTGGGCCGAGCCTGCTGTTTATGGGATTTTGGACTTAATAACTGGATCAGCCTGCACACTGAGCCTGACCTCCGACAAGCCACAACCAGCCAGTGAAAGTGACATTTTCTGAAACATTAGTTCCACACACAAACCCACACATACACACTCCTCTTCAAATGGCACATCACGTGCAAATAAAGGATATTGTGTTGGTGGTGCTGTGTGTGGCTGCCCCTTTTGAATTTCTATGCTGGTCCAAGCTGGTTTATGCTGATTTACCAAAAAAACTGATCAACCAGTATAGTCTTTCTAGTGAAGCTGGCTGACAAAGGAGCACTTGCTGGTTAAGCTAGCTAAAGGGATAGTTCACCCAAAAATGAAAATTCTATAGGAAAAGAATTGACTAGCATAAGAAAACATTCTGGTGACCAGCAAAGGTGGTCTTTTCAACAGAGACGTATTATCTATTTCTAGTTCAATTTGCTCTAGAGGAGGTCAAAGTAATGGTAACAGAGATAGATGGAAAAAGTGGGAGCGAATCACAGAGAGACACCAGTATCTTGTTTCATGGCTGTCCAGGACTGTCCGAGGATACACACACACACACACACACACACACACACCTATGACAAGCAGAACTCGAACCCTATCAACACCTGCCATGAGAAACTAGCTGAACCCAGTGCACACTCCATGAACCCTAGTGGTTCACATACACCACTATTACCCCAATGAACCAAAGCACACACCCTCTGAACATCTCAACCCATCTCAACATCTCAACCCATTTGGCAGTACCTTATGTAGTGTCCAATGTTTTCCAACCCTGTAACTGATACCATCAGATAACTCCAGCCCGGAGCTCTGTTTCAGCAAACCCACCCACAACAAACAAATCATTACACATCACCATGAACACATGAGCCTTGAAAGGAAACCCACATTTCAGAAAATAATTTTAAAAGCAATATGCTACACTCTGAAAATGTTTTTTTTTGTTGTTGTTTTTTATCAGTATAAAATCTTTAGCCGGGTGCACACTGTCTTGGCCACGATGTGTGTCCTACAGTCTGATATAATGTTGCACATTGTGCCATGGCTTTTACTCGAGATGTCACTGGGATTATATTGTAAAGTCTGACAAACAACAATCGTAAAGGACCGGCTTTAGTTTTGATCCATTTAATTTTTCACAATAATAGTGAAGAAATTTTGAGAGTTTAAATCTGATTTAGTAATTTAATTCAAAGTCATCAAAAAGTGCAACTAAATTATAACTGCAACCTTAACTTTGGCACCATTTTTACTCAAAAATGTATGGCGGGAATTAAACTTTTCACTTTTTTATTTACATTTATAAAATTCTAGTGGGTTTATTTGTTTATTTACTCATTTACTTTACTAGCTTATAAAAACAACCTGGACTGCTCCTTTTTTTAAGAAAAAAAAAGAAAAAATGTCTTCGCCATCATAAACCATTACTGTTAACACCACCAATAAAAAAAAATAAGTTAAAGTGAAGAAAAAAAAAAATTGAAGTAAGGGAAATTCCAGAAGCGTTCATCACTGACACATGCGTACAGTGTGTGAGTCATATATCACGGTCCGTCCACACTAGCTGGGCTTAACTTGGCCACTGCCAACATCTCGTCTGCAGCTTGCCGGGCCCCTGAGGCCTGCAGCAGGGCTTCCTGCATCGGGACTGGGGCTTGATTCAGTGCACAGACAGACATGCATGAGCGAGAAAGCACTACACAACACCCCCGGGCTCCAAGAAAGAATCTCTGCAGCCAAAAAGTCCCACATTAGGGGACTGTATAAATATTTCCTTTCCCTTTTCTTGCCCTCACCGTCTGTACCGAAAATGCCCTAAGGCATTTTTTCCCTGTAGGGAATCTGGATATTGTTGCAGGTTATGTGACTGCAACTGATTAGACAAACAAAAAAAAACAAAAAAATTAAATACGGTGGGGTCCAAAAGGTTTTATCTTTTAATAAAAATCTATAACTTAAAAATCTATAAGTTCACTCTAATTAAATCTGAGCAAATTTGTGACATTGACCATGTTAACCGCCATGTATGAAAGTCAACAAAGCAAAACATTTAGGCCACGTCCACACTAATACATTTTTATTTGAAAACGCATTGATTTTGCTAAATTTACAGCTCTAATCCACACTAGAATGGTGTTTTCTCTACTGAACACTGAGACTTTTGAAAACGCTCTCCATAACCACATACTTTGGAAAGCAATAACCTGAAACAGAGGTTTCAAACCTAAATAGATTAGGGTGGACGTGGCCTTAGTAACATCACAAAAAGCTCTTTGGAACATTCTAATATCATGCTATAATAATATAGATCATCAGTATTTGCACAAACTACTAGAATTCATGTCGGCTTAAGTGCATGCATTGAAGCAAAAAGGGGACATACCAAATACTAGAAAATTCTAAAATTCATGTATATATTTTTTCATTAACTAAACATTTATATGATAATTATGTAATTTTAAATGCTTTATTTATTTTTTAAAATGCACAATTTTAATTAATGGACTTTTGGACCCCACTGTAAATAAAGCCAAATTATCTAAAAAGTTTGTTTAAAAAATTCTCTACATAATTATGATTTTACATTGTAAATACATCTTAAAACGCAAGTGTATTATTGAAAGTGCAATTGGTTTTGCTGTTGTAACTTCCCTGTTAACAGTTACTAAAAGGATTTGCTTTCAACTTTACAGTGCTAACATGTAATCCGAGCTCTTTTCTAAGAGCTGTGGTCGTTGGCGCAAAGGGCTTTCAGGAATGGTAGCAGAAATAGAAAACGACCAGCATCCTAAAAAGAGCTGGGAAGTGCACATCGGTATGTAAAGGATCTCCCCAGAGCTGAAATGGTAAGACAGCATGAGGCTGAGTTGTGCAATGGCCCTTGACCAGCATAAAAGGCAGCTGAAATTACATCCTTTGATTTATATACTAAGAATACAAACTTGGAATAATTACAAATACAGACATTCAAGCAGAACTGAATGTATGTGTGGCTCTCTCTATTGCACTTGTATAGCAAAAGAATCAGTAGGCATTGTTTTCTAAAACGTAGCTGATGTTGACCTCCAAGAGAAACCGAACAGAAGACACATGTTCACTGCAGAACAACCTCATGATGCATGTGTGGTATATTTTAATTTCAGCTGAACTGTTCGGTGGGCAGATTAAATTATAGTTTGATTAGAGGTGAGTAGAAGGTACTGTAAATTCTGTTCTCTTTGAATGTTTGCTGCAATTCCTCTAAAATGGGAAATATTGATCAGTGTGATTTCCCTGGGCACCCAAAGGGGGTAGAAAGAGAGAAATAACTTAAGTCACACAACAAAATGAAACAAAACAACAAAGCCTCAAGACATGGAAGGCTATAAAAATGGGATGTTAAAAGCTTAAAAGTCATTGTTGAAATCAATAAATAAGATGATTCGAAGCTCTTTAAATATGCAATTTGGTATGTTCTGTATCTGTGGAATTGGAAGGTTACAGTAAGTGTGTAATTTCTGGACTACTAGTATCATTAAATGGAATAGCTCAAATAAGACAACTTGTTTTCAGACCTACTTACTTTAACAGTGTATCTCCACTCTAAAACATCTAGTCCCAAAAAGCCTGCAGTTGAAACTGACCGTACAAAATCGTACAGAAAGCTAATAACAGTTCTATTGTCCATACATTCAAACCTCTCTCAGCTAGAGGATAAGAAAACAGGTCTGGCGAGTCTAAAAAAGAGCATAGCATGTGCAGATATATCAACCCAATGTGCATTTGATCAAAAAGGCTGATTCTAAAAGTGTCAATCAATACACTCAATCAGCTGTGCCGTGGATGCTAGTCTTGGCAGAACTTGAATAGAGATTAAAAAAAAAAAATGTTGTCCCCCCATCTCTCTCTCAGACAGATGAGCTTGCATGAAAGGCATCAGCTTGACAAGTGCAGGTAAAGGATGGCCAGACAACTGCCTGGGAATCAGGCATTTGTTGATTTTGCATTATTAATAAGAGGCCATTGAGGCCCCTGGTGTCATGGGAGCGTGTCATTATCATAGCGCAATGCTGAGCGTAGCATGCACATTGACTGACGTGGCAATGGCTGAATTGATTGTTAGGAAGCACAATCGATGTCTAGCAACCAATGGCTTTCTTAAAATGTAAAGCTTTAATCCTTTACTCACACTGAAAAATAAACTCAGACTTTGGCTCTACATATACTGCACCTAATACACTACCAGTCAAATGTTTAAACACACATGACTGAATTTATGCTTTTTATGTACCCTTAAAAACCTTATGATATAAAGGCTTATGCTTAAATGCTGGTCAGTAGTTGTGTATATAAATATTGTGCCTGCATATGAATTCTTCACAAAAGTAATGAGTGCAAAGTTGCAGGCAAGGGTGACTACTTTGAAGAAACTAAAATACACTATAGTTTTGATATGTTTAACATTTTTGGTCACTATTCAATTTCCATACTCCCAGTTGTATTATTTCATAGTTTTGATGACGTTACGATTATTCTAATATGTGGAAAATAGTAGTAATAATGAATGAGTAACTGCGTCCAGTTCCTCATTGAAATTCAACAAAAATGGCAATTTTCCACATAGCCATAGTCCGTGATGTACATTACATTGGTTACAGTGAAAAGTAACAGTGACTGAATAAAAACCCTTCAGAATCGACCACCAGTGAAATATAATTGCACCTTCAGTAAAACAACACTGATCATCAGAGGCAAAATAACCAACATGAACATGCTGCGTTTCTACTTTGAGAGACTTGCTACAAAACCAGAATGGCCAGGGCACTGAGCAGCTGGCATCAGGCAAACACTTCTACTGAGACCAGTGCCAGTTTCCAATCGCCCTAAGCGCCAACCCTGCGCCAAGCCTGTAAACAGCCTTTATCAGCAGTAATGGTGGCATAATCCCAGCTAAAGTGGAAGCGGCATATGGTCTAGGCCTTACAAATGCAATCCCAACAAAGTAACAGGATTCACAGAGGAAGGCTTAACAGTAATGGCCACTTAAACAAAACTGTGCCAACCAATCTTTTCGTTACATTTTCTTTCCTTTTAATGAGGTTTGAAATGATGTCTCCAAATTACAAATCTAAAATGCTTAATTAAATTTAATGCAGTGGACAGAGCATTCTATAGGAGTGCGTTTGTGTCGACAGGGCAGTTGGGTTTTTACATTATTTATTATTATGAAAAGTCATAAATCAATATGGGATTTTCAATGACAGATTCTGGTCCCCCCAATCTTGAAAATTTGGTTAAAATCTTGTATAAATATACTTTTTATAAAGTTATTATATGAAATGTTGCCAGTACATCACATTCTGACCAAAACAGATGCTATGGGTTTCTAAATATCTTTAGGTGCATCAAACTGCCTAACCAAATCCAGCACAACAGAGGATTCAATCACTTTCTACTGCCTCTGCACATTTGATTAAGATGTATCTTCAATAAGTCAGACTGACAGTAGTCTGCTCTGATATGCAAGGCATTGCCTGATGAATCTATATCTGTATTGTCAGCTTCCTCTGGATCCCTCCTTCATTAAACCCATCCAGCTTTCCTTTTTGATCACTGAGCCAAGTCCGGGAAGATGGATCTCCGGCCCTGGGATGGTAGACACTTGCAAAGTCTTTCTCTGAACACCCCACTCCCTGTGCACGTACCTTTCCCCATTGATCTTTCCTACACAACTGCCACCATTCATAGTTTGTGACATTCTACTGTCGACTCTTTAACACCCATCAATCAAATCAATTTCATATTTTTTTGTCAATGCCTGGCCAGAGGATGGTCCAGATTTGAAGGAACTGTTGGCTGGATTTTTACAAGACTTGTAAAGTAAGCCAAACCTGTTCATTTGAGAACAAATAATGGAGTGGAAAAGAGTTGTGGGTTTGGAGATCACATCTGGAGAGCCAAAGATTGACTCAAAGCACATTGAGACAAATTGAGACAATATTCGGGTCAGATGATTTACAATCAGGATATTGCAGTGTAACAATGATGATAGTTCAAACTGACCTTGACGTTTCGTAAGGAATTTCTTCTTCTTTTTGCTAAGGACATTAAGAGAGGTGGGTAATGAGATGAATATTCTCCATTCAGCACACTCTGCCTGGAGACGGACTCCGCGAGGGTGATACAGGTCGCTCCGGGTACGTGCTGGTCACTCTTAGTTGTCAGGACTGATTTATTGCATCCTAGCTGTTCAATTTCGCATTTTGTCCTCGTCATATCCCTGCCTCGTGATCATTCGCTGCTGACCCTTGTAGGGCAGCCCAGGAATATTGATAAAACAATTATCTGCTCGCCGTTCATTTGATTTTCCATTTCAATTACGGATTGGAGAAGGCAAAAAGAAAAAGATTGCTGCATTGATTTTGTTCCCCTTCTTCCCTTTGCCCTCTCTCTCTCTCTCTCTCTCTCTCTCTCTCTCTCTTTCTTATGTTGTTTTTCCAATGACATGACATGAATGTAGGGGCTTTGCTCTTAACATATGCAGCCATTTTCATGCTTAGCTTTGTGGCCTGATTTTACAGTAAACCATGGCACTTTGCTACAGGCTTCTTGCTGTGTTTTAATAGGCAGCCATTTGGTACACACACACACACACACACAACTCGAGACAGAGAGGAAAGTAATTCCCTTCATATCATCAACAGCAGAGCTGCTCTAAGCACTTGTTCACCTCTCTCAATCACACGTCTCACACGAATGCAGACACAGTATTACACAAAATAGAGGGCAGCTTTAATCTCCTCATCTCTCAACCAATGTCTGCTGTGGGAAGATAAAGAGGAGGAGTGGCTATCCCTAAAGACTGGAAGATGTCTTCTCTAGAACGTGCACATGGCATGACACCAGAAGAATGATCTCTACACTAAGTTGATCAACCAACATGAGTCTGGTTAGTTAAATATGCATGGGTTTCATTCATTATGTGCATTTTCTTCAAATGACAGGTTCCGTCTAGAACCAAAAAGGGTTTTACAGTCTGAAGACTTTTTGAGATCAATAAAGAACGTCTTATTCTGTAGTTCTAAAGAAACATAAAGAAGCTTCTACACTCTGGTGCTTTAAAACCACAAACCATTATTTTGATCAAAATAAATGTACTTCATGTGGTAAAATCAAAATTATCAGGTTTTATTTGTCAAAAATATTATTAAACATCACTAAATCAACCTGAATACATTAGCTTACACCAACAAAACTAAGAAATAGCTCCTTAATTTTAAGTTATCTCTTTTTACATTGTATACAGGTGCATCTCAATAAATTAGAATGTCGTGGAAAAGTTCATTTATTTCAGTAATTCAACTCAAATTGTGAAACTTGTGTATTAAATAAATTCAATGCACACAGACTGAAGTAGTTTAAGTCTTTGGTTCTTTTAATTGTGATGATTTTGGCTCACATTTAACAAAAACCCACCAATTCACTATCTCAAATTAGAATACATCATAAGACCAATAAAAAAAACATTTTTAGTGAATTGTTGGCCTTCTGGAAAGTATGTTCATTTACTGTATATGTACTCAATACTTGGTAGGGGCTCCTTTTGCTTTAATTACTGCCTCAATTCGGCGTGGCATGGAGGTGATCAGTTTGTGGCACTGCTGAGGTGGTATGGAAGCCCAGGTTTCTTTGACAGTGGCCTTCAGCTCATCTGCATTTTTTGGTCTCTTGTTTCTCATTTTCCTCTTGACAATACCCCATAGATTCTCTATGGGGTTCAGGTCTGGTGAGTTTGCTGGCCAGTCAAGCACACCAACACCATGGTCATTTAACCAACTTTTGGTGCTTTTGGCAGTGTGGGCAGGTGCCAAATCCTGCTGGAAAATGAAATCAGCATCTTTAAAAAGCTGGTCAGCAGAAGGAAGCATGAAGTGCTCCAAAATTTCTTGGTAAACGAGTGCAGTGACTTTGCTTTTCAAAAAACACAATGGACCACCACCAGCAGATGACATTGCACCCCAAATCATCACAGACTGTGGAAACTTAACACTGGACTTCAAGCAACTTGGGCTATGAGCTTCTCCACCCTTGCTCCAGACTCTAGGAGCTTGGTTTCCAAACGAAATACAAAACTTGCTCTCATCTGAAAAGAGGACTTTGGAACACTGGGCAACAGTCCAGTTCTTCTTCTCCTTAGCCCAGGTAAGACGCCTCTGACGTTGTCTGTGGTTCAGGAGTGGCTTAACAAGAGGAATACGACAACTGTAGCCAAATTCCTTGACATGTCTGTGTGTGGTGGCTCTTGATGCCTTGACCCCAGCCTCAGTCCATTCCTTGTGAAGTTCACCCAAATTCTTGAATCAATTTTGCTTGACAATCATAAGGCTGCGGTTCTCTCGGTTGGTTGTGCATCTTTTTCTTCCACACTTTTTCCTTCCACTCAACTTTCTGTTAACATGCTTGGATACAGCACTCTGTGAACAGCCAGCTTATTTGGCAATGAATGTTTGTGGCTTACCCTCCTTGTGAAGGGTGTCAATGATTGTCTTCTGGACAACTGTCAGATCAGCAGTCTTCCCCATGATTGTGTAGCCTAGTGAACCAAACTGAGAGACCATTTTGAAGGCTCAGGAAACCTTTGCAGGTGTTTTGAGTTGATTAGCTGATTGGCATGTCACCATATTCTAATTTTTTGAGATAGTTAATTGGTGGGTTTTTGTTAAATGTGAGCCAAAATCATCACAATTAAAAGAATAAAAGACTTAAACTACTTCAGTCTGTGTGCATTGAATTTATTTAATACACGAGTTTCACAATTTGAGTTGAATTACTGAAATAAATGAACTTTTCCACGACATTCTAATTTATTGAGATGCACCTGTATATATGTTGCATCAAGAACTTTTCATAGCTCAAAAGATTGATACAGGAAACTCAAAAATATACAACGAAAATTACGAAGGATGTTCTTTGCTATATATGGGTAATAGCAAAGAACCCTTGAAAACCCTAAGAATGAGAGGTACAGGGGGGCCTGGGTAGCTCAGCGAGTAAAGATGCTGACTACTACACCTGGAGTCATGAGTTTGAATCCAGGGTGTGCTGAGTGACTCCAGCCAGGTCTCCTAAACAACCAGTGGCCCAGTTGCTAGGTAGGGTAGAGTCCTCAAAGATATCAAGCTCTACATTGTCTACATTTACATGGACACCAGAGAGCAGCTTTTTGTGAGAAAGTGGCTTATTGCGAGAACACTGCCTTCCAGTTTACAGGCACTGTATAAGCGGCGTAATATTTACTCCTGTATACATACGGCTTGGTCAGTAAGCAGCTTTCTCCACAGCAACGTAATTTCCCCGTGACTCTTGTGTATATAACAAACATGGCATCTAAGGAAGACTTCGATATTTTATTCTCCATTACTTCTTTTCATTTGAAAATATTCCGGAGTTGTTGCTGTGTTTGTTTCCTCAACTTTCTATTGCGGTCTGCAGTGCAAGTAGGGGTTTACCTCTAAAGTTCAACTCCAGGATTCCCTTAATGTATGAGCGCATATAAATGAACATGAGAGACAGTCTGTATTTTACATTGGAGTATATAAATGGGTATAGTTTATAGTGTATGTACCTTTCCCCTTGTACTCCCAAAAATGTTGTATTCTTCCTGCTGTGTTGACTTGTTGTTGGGCTCCATCCTATGACGTTTGTTATCAGGTCTGTTTACGCACAAGCGCACTCTTCAAAAACCTGTAAGAACGCTACTTATAACGCTACACATAAGCCACGTTCTCTGGGAGAAACCCAGGTGTTTTAAACTGCTATCTCTTAATCCCTTAAATGGTGCAAGGAAATAAGCGTTCTCGTTTACATGACGTTGCCGTTTTGTGCAAAAACCCTGGAATAAACCTATTTATAAGTGCATGCAAATGTGGCTATTTTTGGAATCATTAAATAGTTGTATTTTTGCACTTTGAATTCAAGCAATATTTTAACAAAGAGCAGTAACATCCAATGAAAGTGGAGAAAATGAGTTGAGGATCACACTTTAGTATTTTGACTCATACTATCATATAAAAGGAGAGAGAAAGGGAGGGGGCATGAGAAGTGAGTTCATTACAGTATAAGACTCAATAGATTCTCTGTAAATAATTTGGAACATTGATAATTGGTTATGGCCCAATGGGAATCATGCTCAAAAAGCCCTGTGGGAGCCTGGGAAAATGTGCTTCAGCTGAAGTATCTGAATACTGGCCAAAATCCTCAGCCCAGGAGGAGTGGAGGGGCACATTTTGTGTGCATGAATATATGTGTTAGAGAGAAAGTTATCTGAGATGAGTGTGCACGTGCACCAATAAACTTCCATTTCTTATATGACCAATGAATTTGATAAGAATTTTTTAAATAATTTTATTGAGCTTGCATTCACAAAAAGTGTTTTCAAGTCTAAGTACATTTACATTTATGCATTTGGCTGATGCTTTTATCCAAAGCAACTTACAGTGCCCTGATTACAGGGACAATCCCCTTGGAACAACCTGGAGTTAAGTGCCTTGCTCAAGGACACAATGGTGGTGGCTGTGGGGATTGAACCAACAACCATCTGCTTATCAGTACAGTGCTTTAGTCCACTACACCATAGTTCAGTATTTAATGTAAATGGAAATGTAAGCGCAGCGTAGTTCTAGTGGGAAGACTAGCAGCTATACATCATCACACCATTAGCTAGGTAACTCCTAGCCAATCACATGTACACCATTGCTTTATCAGTCTGCTCACAATCTATCACATTGCTGTTTCAGTGTGCTAACACAGCAACCTCCACCACCCCACCACCACCAGTTGAGTCCCGTCCTGCAAGGGGGTAGGGTCCTCACCCCTGCCTCCT
This sequence comes from Myxocyprinus asiaticus, assembly GCF_019703515.2. Taxonomy (NCBI): domain Eukaryota; kingdom Metazoa; phylum Chordata; class Actinopteri; order Cypriniformes; family Catostomidae; genus Myxocyprinus; species Myxocyprinus asiaticus. The sequence continues at coordinate 19,321,627 of NC_059376.1, read as the reverse complement.
ATCTCTGGCAGGATATGATGGTTCCGAGTACAACTTCTTCGGACCGCCAGACGGGGCTTACGCCAAAGAGAGACATTACATTTGTTTTATATTCATCAAATAAATGTCATCTTAAATTTCACTCAAGTCTGCGAGTCTTCCTGATAGAAATAACAATATTAGATATTAATATTAATATTACTTTCAGTATTTATATGACCAACAGAAACAGAGAGAGAGAGAGAGAAAACAACGCCTCACTTTAGGAATCTTCAGCCATGGCTACTGTTAAGCTGCATAGTTACACATGATCTGAGGAAAGAGAACAGCAAGCTGGATACTGGAGAAGAAGCCTGATGATAATGCAATGGGCTGGTCAGTGATCCAGCATGGGCACTCTAACTTTATTCCCCTTAATCCCCCCCACTGCGCTACAATGCGCACTAACACCTCTGGGGGAAATTCACTTGAATGACCTTAAGGAAGTTTGGCTTTGATCAAAGATTAGGCTGGACAATGTAGAAGAGGATGAAACTCCTCCTTAAGATCCCTGGCAAAGAGAAACTCCCAGAACCGTACTTAATGTTCCCCTCCAAACAGGATTACCCACAGTAATTAAGCTAATGAAGTAGCTAAGGTAACAAAGCATTAAGATCCATCCTCCCAAGGCTTCTTATCTGTGCCATTACATTTTAGTATTTCATTTTTTTTACTTAACCTTTTCATGAGTAGGGTCTACATTCCCCTGCAGTGCCCCCAGGAGCATATGTGTGACGCTACTGTGTGAGGGCCCAGTTATTATCCGTCACATATGTGTGATGGTACATATGAAATGGTTAAGACAAGACTGGGCCACTGCTCTGTTTATCCGGGCTGTAATGTTAAACATATGCCCAGTATTGAATATCATAGGGGCCTTGGTGCTCAGTTTCAAAGCAGTCCTTCAAAGTGACATTTCATGTTGTCATACTCTCTTGTTGGTGTTTTCCTTGATGATACAGGAAATTATTTCATTAACGGCACAGCACAATGGAGAGCTTTGTCCAAGGCGGTCCTCAGAAAACACTTCCTCCATGGCCGCTGATGTCAGAGAGGGAGAGACAGAGAGGACTCTTTTTTTTCTCTTTTAAAGTACTTAGACTAGGAGTGGGAGGGAGGTAAATGTAGGAGAAATTTAGAGAGAGAGAGTAAAGTCCGGTTCACTGCACACTGTACAATTTTGGCCATGATTTTGCCATCTGAGACAAATTTTGTGAATTGGTTTATTTTGCCAGAGAGCAAAATCAGGGCACAATTAGTACTTGAACACATATGGGGCTTTTCCATTGCACGGTACAGCTTGACTCGACTCGACTCTGCTCTCTTTTTCGGGGATTTCCACTGTGGATAGTACCTGATACCTGGTACTTTTTTTAGTACCACCTCGGTCGAGGTTCCAAGCGAGCCAAGCCGATACTAAATGTGACGTCAAAACCCTGCGGATCACTGATTGGTCAGAGAGAATCGTCACTACCAGCGTCACTGGATTTGTGACATGGGACATCAACCCACTAGTTTTAAAATTAGCAACATTGACAGCAATATCATTTGTTCACACGACTTTCGAATTGTAAAAAGAAATGGCTGTGCGCAAAACCATGCCGTGGTCAATAAACGAGGTGCAGACGTTCCTCTTGTTAGTGACGAACGAAACGACGCGAAACGAAAAAGTCTTTCAGGAAGTGTCTCAGCTGTTGGCCGCACACGGCTACCACCGGACCTACCAACAGTGTAGGGAAAAGTTAAAAAAACGTAAAAGTGACTACAGAACCATCAAGGACCACAACAACCGGAGTGGTTCAAACAGAAGACAAACAATGGACGCTATCTATGGCAATAGACCGGTGAGCAATAGGAGGGAGAGTGCCCTGGACTCTGCGTTGTTGGAGTCCACGATGGAGGATGGTACGTATTGTTACGTTAACTATATTCTGCTTGAAAGCTTCACTTTATTTAGTTGACCAGCTACTGGAAAGCTTGCTTCTAAAACAACCAGGCAAAATCACCATGCAACAACTGCTTTATGCAGCACAATGAGCTAGTAGCTAACAGCTAGCGGTCATGTTATTGTTTATGGTCAGTAATGTTTGTGTCTTGTTTAAGATGATGTCATGGCAGTAGAGACGGTGCAACTATGACGATCAGCCTATAATCCCACCCATGTTGAGGCGGCACTAAACTGCAGTGGAAAAGCAAGCTCAGAAAAGTAAAGCGAGCAGAGTCGAGTCGAGTCGAACTATAACGTGCAGTGGAAAAGTGCCATTAGTGGGAACATCAAAGATGGTCGAATAATGGTTCTCGTTATCATTTGAGACACATTTCGGGAATTGATTTATTTCGCCATAGAGCAAAATCAGGGCACAATCAGTTATTGATCACTTAATATGAACATCACTGATGGTCAAATAATTGCCTTTAATGAATCTTAAGCATTTTTCCACCATAGGGCCGAACAGTTCTTGTTACCGTATGAGACAAATTTCGGGAATTGGTTTCTTTCTCCATAGAGCACAATCAAGGCAAAATCAGTTATTGATCACTACTGTGAACATCACACATGATCGATAAATTGTCTTTGCGATGAATCTTACGCTGCTTATAGTTCATTTGGCTGAACATTTACCATTGCTGAATTGTGCTGCTCCGTACTGATCCAGGCTCGTTGATGCGGTTGCAGTTTCTATTTCCATCCTGGTGCTACGAAATCAGAATTAGAATGAACTGGGCAAGTGACCAAGTTTGAGTCACCACAAAATCTGTGCCCGGGAGCAGTTTGTAATCTTACCGTACTGAGCCTTCTTCAAGTGGAAATGATACCGGAAACATTACTCATTATAGTCAGAACCATCCGGCACGATGGTGGAAAAGGGCCTTTAGTCTCAGAAGAAGTTCTGACAATGTAAGACATTTTTGTTCTCTCAGCCCCCTCAAAATTTCCCACCTCCACCCCCACACACTCACACATACAACATACCACCTCACCCCCTGCTTCCACTCAACTCTTCTGTTCAGCCCACGGCTGCCTTTTTCATTTAAACACATTATCCAGCCACAAATTTCACTCCAATATAACCTCATCTCTCCATAGTACATTAACCCTTGCCAATTGCCTTCCAAATGACCCCATTACATTCTAACTGCTTTCACACTCTCTCATTCAAACACACATACACTGTTCCTCATTCCATGTTCTGCACCCCTGTTGAGTGGTATGTCAACTGACCACAAGCACGTATACATGTACTCTACAAGCTAGGCATGGTGAGTGTCCAACAAATACAAACACATAGAATCCTGTGGGGAAGTTTAATGAGCTATCAAAAGTAAAAAAAACAAAAAAATCACTCCACGGTTGGAAATGTGTTGGTGTACAGTCATCGGAACTAGGAATATGCCCTTTTGAGTCTATAGAGAGTCCATAGAGTCTAACTTAGTTTGATTCATATTGAATACTACTAGCCTCTTTAATCTCAGCTGAAACCTTCTAGGCAAACTTTGAATTTGCCAAAGTTTGCGAAGATCATGTCATAGAATATTTGAAAGATAGTCAAGAGTTCTGTTTAAGACACTTTGTAGCAAATAAACAAGATATTTTGGAGCAAACCCTATTTACCACTCTCAGAGTTAAACTGGATTTCAGATTTACCCATTATATTTTACGTAAAAAGTGTTGTTTTATGTGTCTCTCAGACCCCTTCTTGTCTATGTGGGTGGTTCTTGGCCAGAACAGGCTGCAATGTAAACTATATTTTGTGCCAATAGTCAAAGGTCTGGCTACTTGAGGCTACCTTAAACCTACCCAAGTGTATTAGTGTGATCAATGCAACCAAACAAGGTGGCCCATCAGAGACGCACGTGTCCATATATCCATGGCTGACAGCCAGTGTGATCTCACGTGTAACCTCTCACTCTCAATGCATTCAGATCACCCCGTGGATAAAAAATAGAAATCCTCAGCCTTCCATTTGAATTATATTTTGAGAGTGAGGGCAGTGGAGGGTGGTGAGGGGACCTGGCATCTCCATACGCACCCTCACCTACAAACACTCCCACCGGGGAGTGTGTGTCAGGAGCGTTCAACTCTCCCTGTACACACACTCGCACGTGTGCGGATGGGTGGGGAAAGCGGACCTGACAGTGATGTATTGCAACTGGTTGCAGGTGTCGAAGAGAGGAGCAAGGCTCGACCAGTCATGGGTGGGTGGGCGAGAGAGAGGGATGTGAACCACGAGAGTGAGAGAGAAAAAGAGAGATACTCTGTAGGGAATGGAACCGATACCCCCATTTACATGTTGACCCCCCTTCAGTTCTCCTGTCCTTCTCTCTCTCTTTCTGACTGCTCCCTCATTCCATGCTGTCTTAGAATCCTATCAATGCCTTTATGAATTTTTAAAATACTGCATTTATCAAATGTAATCCAAATTAATTGCTTAACCCAGCGATTACATGTTATTTTGTTTTATTTCTGTCAAAGTAAATGCTGACTGAATGTCTTAACATGTTACCTACAAAGAAATCCTGAAATTTATAAAAAATTACTGACATATGACAGCCGGGGCTTTATTTTAACAGTTGCCTAAGGTATCAATTTAGTGTCAAACTGAGGTACCTTAGGTGGTATCGTACCAAAGCTAAAATTCTGGTCTCAATTCAAAAATAATTCATAATATATACACAGAGATGCCTAAAATTGAGAGTGCTTTTTTTGCAAGCCATGTTGCTGTGGTCTGTAGCATCTTATTGGGCTAAATGACAGTATAAAAAATATTTCCATTGGGATTTCAGACCAAACCTAACATTTGCTGTCCACCCTCATATTACTCACCATCTGATAAAATGTTTGGTATGGAAACACACAAGCACCAATTGTTCACACACGCTGACACAAAATCAAGAGCAATCTGTTCTCTCCCTTCACAGTGTTTGTTAATGTGTCGTTCATGCGAGATCTCTTATGTGAAGTGCATTGTTTTATTGAGGAATATTGAGGTGTTTTTGTTGCGAAGCTCTAACTGATCCTACGGGACTTGACTCCAGCAGGCTGTTCCCCTTTGCCTTTCAATACCAAACTCAGCACTCCAATCAAACCCAACCATGAGGGACCCCCACCCCATCCCGATTACTCCCATCCCAGCCATACTTCCATTGATAGTGGGGGAGATTTTTCCAGAAACGTGTGCTACACAGCGGCAAGAACAAAGACTTCTCTGCTGCCTCCTACACTTACTGTATCCTCTCTCTCTCTCTCTCTCTCTCTCTCTGATCTCTCGTTTTAAACAAAGAAATAAAGGATCTATGCAGTCATAAGGTTAATCAGGGTCTTCCGATGTTCACAGTTCACTCTCTATGTAGTGACAACAAGGAGTGTGTCTGTGTGATTAAATCTCCATCAGTTTCGCATCACAGTCCACACAGAATATTTTAATTAGATTTTATTTTTTTTAAATACATTAGCTGATACTTATTTGCAAATACTTTGTTGTTGTTATGACTGTATA